>NW_025938321.1:6194-70363 GCF_000764305.2 Hyalella azteca | reverse complement strand
TTTCTTCAGGTTTGCATCAATAGAGAAGCCCAAATTCGTCACGCCTGTATTTCCTAGAACCATTTGTTCCAGCAGCTAGGTCCTAAAATAACAATGCTTGGTTAAGAATTTTCCTCATGTCTGAAAGTAAAGATTAGCGTTAGAAGCAAGGTCGGGATAATTGATATAATCTGAAGTATCAAACTTTTCTGCTAGGTAGCAAGAAAAACACATAAACGAGATTAGAATAATTCTTAAGAACCGATAATCGAATTAAATGACTTTTTTCGAGTATTTATATATGCGATACTGGATAAATTTCACCATTTTAGCGCATTTTTGAATTTATGGGAAAATGCACTATTGTGCTCGCCATGTCCGTCTGTCTGTCTGTCTGTTCGTCCGTCCGTCCGTCCGTCCGTGACCTCAAGTTTTCGTCGACGAGAAAATGCGCTCTCTGTCACCCACTGCAGTGAGTACTGAGTTATATTTTTATAGAATAAATTTAACTTTTCATAGCTTTCAGATTTTCTCGAGTTTCATTCCTCGGCCGCTGGTCGTTGTGGTCACCGACGATGGCGTTGAGCTTCATGGGTAACCATGAAGCTCAACGTTACAGATATTTACACCAGTAAATATCTGTAACGTTTAAATCATTGCGACCATTACACTCGTTATTTAATAACACCGACTAATGAAATCATTACATTGCAGGAGCACATGTTCAGTCTTAAAATGCCTAGCAAATTACGGACCAGGCAATAAGTCCAGCAGCTATCTCAATCAATCGTCAGTTATGGAAAGATCGGGTTCCACAGGCCGGATCCCTTGTGAATCAAGTCACGAAAAGTTCAAGAATCGGCAACAGGCCATGGGCCTATTTCTTCAACGCCGACACTTCTATCCTAAAATATCTCCATAATACAAGCCCGCCACCTCCCTGGCCATCGGTCAATACTTGGCATTAACCTGAACCATGCTTAGAGTTGAAATGCGGTTATGGAAAAAATAGGGTCCAGACACTTAAATTAGTGGCATTGAAAACGTGAATATATTTTTCTTGTAACTCCGATAAACGGTTAAACAAAGCAAAAAAAAACTTCTCGTTCCAAAAAACTTAGAGCGATCAGGTCAGCAAAAATTAGTCGATGTTTGTGTGAATAAATTTCAAGTAGCAAGTGCATTTGCAAACGGATACATATGCATCTGCTAATTACTTTAATAAGACATTTTTAAATCAAATTTCTTCAATTTAAAATGTAAATTTCCGCGAACTAGACTGATCATCATTTGAAACTAAAAATGTACAATAACCAAATACGCTCATTTTTGTCAGATGAATCCGATTGGAATATCACGAGCGAATCCTGCAGGCCCCTTCTTGCGACCGATTGTACCACGCAGGATCTTACAAGAGCAGCAGAGCACTGGCGGTGTGACCTTTGGGGCCAGGATTATTTTCAAAAGCCCGATTGAATACCAGGGGCCGGATTATCAAAACTTCGTAACTTTTTGTACTTACGACAAAAAAGTTCTGTGGTACGTAAATACACCCTAATTTTGGCATTATTTTACCGGTGGCCAACCACCAGGGATATAGAGGCCACCAATATGGCGACCAATACTGTCGGTGGGGTAGCAAGCTTGTTTGGCTCCTGCATTGGGTATTCCGGACGCTGATCCAATCTAAGTTGAGGCCCGGCAGGTCCTTTAGCGACCCTCGTACCCTCATAATAAAGAGTCAGGACATTACCTTCAACTTCTCTCTGCTTCTACTATTAAAATTAATGAATGCGCGGATAGTTTGAGCTTCTGAGGGACATCAAACCAAACAGATGTTGAGGAAAAAAATTTACAGATATTTAATTTTCTTTTAATGATTATCGATGTTCATATTTATTTCCGGATTATATTATATCGAGAATAAAATTATCGTGTATCTTGTGTTAGAAATTTATCAAGCCCTCAAAAACGATATATAATAAAAATTAGTAATATTCTAAAACTTGTCAAACTTCCTGCAGTAGAAACAAGAATATTAGCCATAATACCACAGCAGAAAAACAATCTCAATTGAGTCCGAAAAATAATTATTTTGAATAAACACATAATATTCAGCAAGGCCCCTGCCTCATCTTAATTCGTTAAGAACTCTGGTAATTAGAATATATTAAAAATAATGCTGTGCATAGTGTTTAAGAATTATATTCGTCAATGAAAATGGCATCGTTTACTAACGTTGAATAGAACCGGAATAGCTGTAGTAAGAGAATCAGTTATGTTCTAGCAAAAGAATAATTTTTAAATAAATTGTATATTTTGGTAAGATCATTTGTGTACATGCAATTGAACAGCTTTATCTAACTTCGAATTGCGGTATATATAGTTAAGAAATGTTACTTGGAGGATCTTAAGAGCAAAAATAAACTTCAGTGAAATATCATGTTGAAAATTTATTTGTTATACTTTGAACGACCTCAGCTTGAAGGCTAACACTAAGATTCGTTACAAACTTGTAAATATATTTGAACACGTCCATCTTGCTGAAACAAAAGCATTTAAAAATGGAGTCAATGCAAAAATAAATGGTGAATCTGCCTTATTTTAAAATACTTTCGTTTCAGTCAGATGAACGTGCCGTCATTTATTTCAATGTATTTTTCACCAAAAAATGCCTTCAAGCCAGCCAGTATATTTAAACATGGTGCTAGTCAGATTGATAGAAAAACCCTACAATACGAATTTAAAAAATTACAAAAAAGTATGAACGTTTTGAAAGATCAACTGAAAACCAGATTTTTCTGATAACTATTCTGCTATTTGTGGTTTTCTTCCGAGACCAAAACGCTTAAAACGATCTTCAATGAAAGAGGACATACATAACACATAAGCTTAAAATTTGTCCGAAATAGTAAAATAGAAATAACGTTGCTGAAAATTCTAGTTAAAAATACCATTTAAATTAAAAAATCAACGGAATAATAAACCACTAAACTAAGGTTGCCTAACTACCATCTTGTTCAAGACATCTCTTTCCTCAACTCGAAATAACGGCCAAAGGATGTTGTTTCATTCTTAATATAATACATTTATTCACTCTTTCCTGCGATTAACTGTGTAATTAATAAAAATTAATACAGGGACATTTATTGAATCAAATAGTTGCTATTTGATACTTTCCTTGGTTTGCAAGAATTATGTTTATTTCCAAATTTTTGCTCTATTCGTTTTTATAGTTCTTCCTGAGCCAAGAAGCCAAGTTTGTCCAGTGAGCGATTAACTACGTAAATAATAGAAATTAATACACTAACATTTATTGAATCAAGTAGTTGATATTTGATACTTCTCTTAGTTTGCAAGAATTATTTTTATTTTCGAATGGTTTGCTCTATCCGTTTTTATAGTCGTTCCGGAGCCAAGAAGCCGAGTTTGTCCAGTGATGATGGTTTTGACAAAGAACTCGTCGTAGGAGCTCTGGAAGCTCGGTTGTATAGCGACCGTAGCTGCAGTTCCTACATTGTTCAACTCGCACAACTTAGCCGATAAAAATACAAATTTGGCCCCAGCCCAAGTGGCGTCAAGCTAGAATGAAACTATGCCGAGAGCAGAGCCTAAAATTCAGTCATTTAAACTACGGAAGTCTTGCATGAAGACGAAGAAAAAATTGTCTCGGCCAAGTAATTAGTTATGAGGTATGTAGAGAACACGTCCTACATCTCACCGATGAGGCACTCGTGCGTAACATACCAAAAAATACGAAAATGGCGAGCGGTCATCTACTGGCCTACGAAAATTCGTCCATTCGTCCAAATGGGCGTGCGTATGTTGAATCTAGTGCGGCTCAACATACAATGTGAATTAAGAACGTGTTGTTGGCGCTTAGCATGAATGTTGAAGTTTCACCGAGTATCATGCAAGTTTCACCAAGAGAAACATGCAAGTCATTCACATTGCTAAAAAAAAACGTAAATACTGACCATGAAGTAACGCTTCATGTCCGACCGTATACCGTGAAATTGTACGGTCGACACGTATAATTTCGCGGGACTATAGGCAGGAAAATATAAACATCACCCCTTTGAGGGTTGCACTTATTAACTCATCATAATTCAGCGAAAAATACAAACTTTAAAAACGATCGGAAAAACCATGCAGTGAAGCAGTTGTGTTTATCACGCTTCATATATTGTTTTCGTTTTTTTCAGTTGCGTAATCTTCGATCATACAAATAAAAAAATTAATAAATAAAACATTAATGAAAACCAAATTCTGGAGAACATATAAAAATATTTCCATTTGACTCCTGTAAGCTACGGTATCGAATGTGCAAGTAGCACGATTTATGTTTTCAGCGCCGCTTTTTCAGACCGTTCTTACAGTGATAATGCATGCAATAGTGATTGAATAAGTACCAGGCAAACCAATGAGAGCAGAATAGATGTCAGCCGGTTAATAATATGCAACGTATTGCAGAAAGCAAAATGATATAATACATATATAATAATATATTACTATATAATGACAAATAATAATTTGCAACGTATTCTCAATCCCTCTTCCCAGACTACGACTCGAGATGGAGGGTCGAAAAGGCATTGGACACTATATTTAGGTTTTATTTTGACACGGTACATGCCCCGCAGGAGCTGAAAAGACCCTAAAACGGATGCACCTAAGCCCCGGCCCTCCCTAGACAGTTCCACAGCTTCTGATTACCGTCCTATTTACGGTACGGAATGCAGACTCTAAAGTACACCAATCAAACAAAAGGCCACTAATAGGACCGAAGGCTCCCGTCGGGTATCGCTGAATCAGAAGCCATGTAGATAAGAAAATTTATCAGTGGAACTGGTGTTTTTTCGATTGAATTTGCCAGACATAGATAAGAAAATTTATCAGTGGAAATGGCGTTGTTAGATTGGATTAATACAACGACAAACGAATACTTTCAACAACTCAACCACATTCATAACGAGTAAATGTTCCCCCATTAAATCCAAGCTCAATTTTTAGTAAATAAATGCAAGCAAAATTTTAGAGCTTCTGAAAATTTATCAGACTCAACATGCTACCTAAAGCTCTGGAACATGAGTAAGAAATAAATCACGATTCTCGTTAAACAAAATTTTAAAGCTGATATTTCAGGTCAAAGCAAATTTTATCACACACGTTAATAGTAAGCACGAACAAAAATATACGGGGCGAACAAAAGAACAACATTAATAAAAATATTGAAACCAAACCGAACATTAATTAAAAAAACGATTCAGATTGGTTGGTAATAAAAAGATAAATAGCATTAGAAAAAATTACACATAAATCCTACTTTAAAATGATGCTATGACAAACATTAACGTAAAATTTATCACAGCAAATTTCATTTGTACACAGAGTAATAAAGTTACATCAGTAAGCCGCGATTGCATACTGCAGTTTCACCGGGTAGAGATGTCAGCAAACGATGCTGATCGTAATCGCAATACCATGACATGAAATCATGTGCGGATAATTGTCGATCAAAACTAAGCCAGTCATCGGCCACTGGTATCGAGTCCATGATTCCATTTAATTATTCCATAAATATCACAGAGTCAAAAACAGCCATTCATCCACAATTTTTTGTCCACCGAGAGGCCAACAGTATTTATCACTAGGGAACGTTTACCTCTTTGCAGCGGAGGCGATGCAATGGCTTGAAAGTTTATCACAGGAATCAAACAAATCCGACGCTTGCCGGTCGCCATGCCATTCAAAACCGAGATTGGACACAATGCCGAGAAATAGGCAGCGATGGTCCGCAACATCGCAGTCACAAGTTAGGGGGTGAGGCTGTCCATCCGGCCGTAGAGCTGGAACTTCGGACAGGATTGACAGATGGAGTTCGATCCTACATTGTGGAGAAAGAAGTTTAGTCTGATTGGAGGGATAGAGTTCAAGCCTGGACAGCAAATACTACAGTAGCATAGGGATATAAGGTTGAATTCTGAAGTTTGACAGTGAGGAGAAAAACTTTAAGCATGAAGGAAGGATACATTGAGTGAGGTTGATTCTCGCACTTAATTCCGGTGCCCCACTGAATGCTCCAGATTTTTCATTAGCTCTTTTATGATTAACAGTTGACTGGATATTAGAGTGAAAAAAAATTAAAATTGAAGGGCGGAACAGTTATTAATGAACCTAAGCGTTGAAATTCAAGGCCAGACTTCTTGCATGCAGTGACAAATAACCGGAGAAGTCGTGCTCCATTAATCTCTGCAGCGTCACTCGACATCACTAGTCTCTGTCTCGTCTTTCAATGCAACCTGATTGTGTCCATCGCACTATTCAAACTCTCTGCTGGCTTAACGGCGAGCCTAAAAACGGTTAACGGTTGAAGGCGGGTAAGAAAGGGTAGACGGTTGACTGCGGTCAAGATATGATTGATGGCGTACGAGAAATTGTTGACTGATAAGCCTAGCCAAGAAATAGTTGACAATAAAGGCTATAGCCAAGGAATGGTTGACGGTTGACGACGGGCTAAAAGATGGTTGACGGTTGACGGCGGCTAGGTAGTGGTTGACAGTCAACACGAGCCAAGGAATGGTTGACGGCGCCCAATAAATGGTTAGATCTTACTTATAGATCTGATCATCACGCAATAAGACGAACGTCTAAGACGGGTCAAGCTATCACAAATTGTGCGAATAATTCTATCGTTACAATAATGACTGATTAAATTTTCAAAAAACTACTAATACGAAAATTATATAGGAATATAATGAAAATGTTTTTGTTTGTAGAAAAATAGCGACGAGCAACGGCAAACATATTTTATATAGTAACAGAAACACTGTTAGGGAATAGTACTAATTTGTATATATCAGTAATTAGCATTAGAGTAGTAACTAACAATTATTCTTTTCGTTTAGAGTCTTTTCCGCACTTTAGAGTTTAATTATTTCAGGGATTTATTCATTCGTGTTTTAGGGACTATATGATGCAGAATACACGGCACAGGCGCAACTGCAAATAGCCAGTAAATGAAATACGTGCGTGAAAGCTCAGTGCTTTTGAATACGAAACCAAATCTGTACAACAGTTGCTCGAATTACAAGAGACGCAGTCCCCCAGCAACGAGGCGTTTAAAAAGGGACTTTAATTACTACAACTACCTCAATTATCAACATCATTCCAACTTTGTCACTTCCCGGAAGAGTATCAACGCTAATGCATCATACAACAACGTATTGGGGGTTAAGATTGACATGAACTGCATGTCTTAGGAATATTGCCATGATCAAACTACTCTCACTCCGTATTTATACTAAGAGAGAGCTAGTTTGTTTTGTGAACATTTGTTTGTTACTAAAGAAAAAACACTCATTATTATTATTTTTAATTTAATACTATTCTGTTTATACGTAAAACAAAATTTCAGAACATAATAATGATAGTATAAAATAAATACGACGTTCATGAGAATCCTAATGTAATAGAAACTTCGCATATAAAACTATTCAAGTTACCTGAGAGTAACCAAGGATTTTCTAAAAAGCACCTATAAAATTTCCTGCTTTTTGATAGAGTAATTACCGTTGTTATGTTCTAGCTCCTCGCTTTTGCTTACAAGCTGACTTCCTGTTCGAGGCATTGGGCTAATTTACGAACATTTCAAATCCTAAAACTGACAGATCCGAATCACAGATCAAAGACCTGAGGAATGAAACAATTCGTTTGTGCGTCTAGACAATGCAGTAGCGGCCAATGCTTCACATTTTCAAACGATCGAGTGTTTTAAAACTTCGAAGCGTGAGTTAACTTTGTAACACAAATGTTAGGGGAAATCCATCCCTGGCTTCGATCAAATGCAGCTCCAGAATTCCAAATTTCGAATATGAAGATTTAGAAAAGGATCAAAGATATTGAAACCTGTCTTACTGATGCCTTTTCCAATGAAAATAATGGAAAGGATAATTATAAATAAATTTTTGATACTAAACTTTTAAAATACGCATGAATTTGCGAGCTGTGCTGCCTTAACTGCACGCTAGACGGACAGGGAACGAGTCAATTGATGTAAATTACAAATTTTAATTTAATTATATCGCATATCCTGCTAAAGATACTCCTGGCAGTCGAAGAATAAAAATAATTGTTTATACCAAACTATAAGAGTATAATGGGAAACATATTATTATTGCCAACACACGATAAAACTGCTTTTGGGCCGGTGAACGAGTGTTACATACCATCAGTGACTTTCAACCTCGCAATAGGTTTTCTATAGCCTACAAACCTTCGCATGGAGAAAGGGGTACCGATCCGTTAGTTTGTATAAAAATAACCAACAGCGACATCCAAAGACGTTTTCTTTTATTTACAAGCGAAGTGTAGTAATTGATAAAATTAGACCCTCTAACATTTAATTTTGCTATCTTTTCTAAATATCTCAAATTGCATGGAATGGAAGAATGTAAACGCCATTAGTTCAAAAATATAAACTCTTTTCAAAGTTATAGTGCTAACACGAGCCTCACTAGACTCTAAAAAACCCCGAGGAACGATCGCGGTACAACTTAACTGTTACAAACGCATAAAGCATCGTAATTGCAGCAAAATTCCCAAATGAAGATAACTGCTCCGTAGTAGATAACAATTAAGCAGTGCTCTGGTCAGTCAAACTTTGATTATGCAGCGTTCCGTAAATTATATCACAAGAAATTAGTGAGGAGTGTTATAGAGATTAGCGATATCATTATAAGAAGGCGATTACGTGAGTTTAATAATCGTAATAAATAAATTTTTGGTCCATAAATCGTAAATTACGTAAGTTGGTCCATAAATCGTAAATTACGTAAGTTGGTCCATAAATCGTATATTACGTAATTTGGTCCATAAATCGTAAATTACGTAATTTGGTCCATAAATAGTATATTACGTAATTTGGTCCATAAATCGTAAATTACGTAATTTGTTCCATAAATCGTATATTACGTAATTTGGTCCATAAATCGTAAATTACGTAATTTAGTCCATAAATCGTACATTACGTAATTTGGTCCATAAATCGTAAATTGCGTAATTTGGTGCTTCACTCTTGCCTTAATTTGGCTGTTGAAGCTGTCAATACCACAACGCGTCTGCCAATACTTAGCATTTAATTAACATGCCCGACATTCTGAGCCGCTCTCGGCAAGCAGCGGTCTAGTCTTACTTGCCGAGAGTTTCCTAGCCTTAAAAATCCTTAAATCTTGAAAGATGAAAATAAAATTTACAGTAATTGTTGTATTGATTGAAATTTATAAATAAGCAGTGCAGAGAATAGTTGTCGCATATATTGCGCGATTAAAGTGATTGAAGCAATGAGGCGCTTCTGATTTGCGATTAAAACTCGAAATCTGGTGGTCTGACTGGCAATTGTAAGTACCTGCTAAGACAGCATGTGATGTGGTTCGGTACCGGTATTCTTGAACTTCACACCTGCAGATAAAGAACTTGTAGCCTTGTAGCTTGTCAGTTTAGTTAGCGAGCCATACCTGCATCAGAGATAAGTATATATATTGTCAGTCTCATTGTAATCGCGTAGTTCCTCAGGCTAGGCAATTGACAAATTGCAGTAGATATATCGCCAAGCCATTGCAATCCAGGAATTTGTATTGCACGTTTACTATATTGAGATACCATTCAAGTTTGCCTCATGTTTTGTTCGTATGAAAAGTTAGTTTGAAATGATAATCATTTCTTCAGGTTTGCATCAATAGAGAAGCCCAAATTCGTCACGCCTGTATCCCCCAGAACCATGCATTTGTTCCTGCAAGTTCTAAAATAACAATAGGTAAGAATTTTCCTCCAGTCTGAAGGTAGAGATCAAGACTATGGGAAGTATCAATCTTTTCTGCTAGGTAGCAACAAAAACACATTAACAAGATTAGAATAATCCTCAATAACCGGTAATCGAATTAAATAATGGTTTTATTCAAGTATTTATGTATATGCAATATTTCGATCAATTTCACCATTTTTTATAGATTAAATTGAATTTTTCAGGGTTTTCATATTTTCGCGAGTTTCAATCCTCGGCCGCTCGTCGTTGTGCATATACAGTGGGGGGAAATAAATATTCGTACACTTGAAAAATCGTATTTTAATGAATGTAAGTACACAAACTTAACAGGAAAAGTGATTTAATTTATGTATAGAGACGCATAGTATTCAAAAATACTATCAAAAGAAATTAAATCTCAATGCAACAAAAAACAATGCAACATGTTCACTTTNGTCATCAGAGGAGTACAATGTGACCTCGTTTGAGTCGTTACACCAGTAAATATCTGCAACGTTTAAATCATTGCGACCATTACACTCGTTATTTAATAACACCGACTAATGAAATCATTACACTAATTAATACTAATTTATTATAACTAAAAAATTTTACCGGTCAATCTGCATGCGTCACAACAATCTTCTACCAAAACCAAATGAACAGAGGCTACAATTTAAGTAGATTAACAGACAATCATCCATTATAATATCAAGAACACAACGAAAAAATAAGACTTCTGATCTACAACAAAATAAGAAAATTAAAAACCTTGTCAATAATAATAATGGCTGTAAAAATTTTTCTTTTAGTATAGAAGGTTGCAGACTTCTTCAAAATATGAACTACATTGGTCTTACTAGCACGACCTTAAGCCGGCGACTCACATGCCACCTACAATCTGGAGGACCTAAGAACCACATGCGGGAAGCTCACAATGAGACCATCACCCGAGCGACATTGGAGGCCTGCACCAGCATAGTTATGCTGTGTCCTGACGCTTTGAGACTGGCGATAGCTGAGGCCCTCATTATCAAGAGCGACTCTCCAGCAATTATATAACCTCTAGACTGCAGGATTCGTCCGGACGCTGAAATTGATTTCAGAGTAATTTAAAGCGTAGATTTCAAATTGTATGCACAATACCCTTGATTTGTATTACTGTCATTTCTAAAAGTTCATTTTCAAGTGTTGCAAGACCCTACACCTATTTGATGATGAATATTGTATATTCGAATCGTCGCATTCCAGTGAAATGTCATTTGGAAACCTGATTCTAGATCTCCCGGCGCCAGCAAGAAATTTTGTTTGACTCATTGAAAAAAACAAATAAGAATATATTCTTAATACAAAGCATGATCCGGTATTCAATCAAATTAGCACAGAATATATAATAGCAGTTTCAGCGTTTATTAGGCCGTAGGCCTGTCGCCGATTCTTGACATCGCAGAACATTCACAGCTTGTTGCGGTCTCGAACTCGCAACACTACTCCAATTGTTGCGGTCTCGAACTCTTTTAAACCGCCCGGCCTCCTTGACGATTTTGACCAGTAACTGGCGCGCAGAGCTAAATATCGAACCTGCACTTCTCTGCTCCATTGATCCAATCCTGGTACTCTGAACTGTAACCACTGTGTATTAGAATACAATAGAAGTGTCGGCAATGAAGAAATAGGCCCATGGCCTGTTGCCGACTCTTGAACTTTTCGTGACTTTATTCATAAGGGATCCGGCCTTCGGAAGCCGATCTTTCCATAACTGACGATTGATTGAGATAGCTGCTGAACTTATTGCCTGGTCCGTAATTTGCTAGGCATTTAAGACTGAACATATGCTCCTGCATAGCTTCGTCTAGTCTGTTCTTGAAGGCGTTCAAACTCGGAGCGTCAACGATGCTATCAGGAAGGCTGTTCGACAATGTCAGCGATTGGAAGCGAGAAGAAATGTTGTCGCGTGGAGAAGTTACAGCGCAGTTTTCTTAGTTCATAGCCGTAGCCCCAGGTGTTGGTTCTTGTTTCAAATTCTAGTCATCCTTCGGGGACCTTGTATAAACCGTGGTTATACCTGCATACTTCAATGAGGTCATCACTCAGATGTCGATAGCAGAGGCTTGGAAGCTTCATAATCTTTAACTTTTATTCATAAGGCTTGCTTTTTAATCCCGGAATTATCATTGTTGCACGTCTCTTATATTGAAATATTTGAATTTTTATCTTCAATTTAATGAAATTAAATAACCACGAATAAGGAAGTCACCAAGTCAAGTACTATCACGTTTTTTTTAATAGGCTATACTGGTTACTACCGCACTTTAGATTTGAAATTTGCAGGGAATCTCGGGGGATTCGACTGTTTTGACGAAGTTTATTTAATAAACCATTTTCTTTTATGAACTTCGAGCGTTCGCTTTAGAAAACGACTTTGATGGGTGACTATGACCGCCCGAGGTTATTCGTCCTCGCTCCGCTATATTCCTAAACTACTATATAAAAAAAAAGTTCAAAATCGACTGAACCGTAACTTGTCATCAGCAAAACTATTTGAATGCAAGCGAGAGAACAAGGCACAGAATCAGATAGGAGCATATTAAGTGACCGGCATTAGTTTATGTATAATTCGGTTCAGTTCTTCAAGTCAATGAACTTCAATGGCGTGAAATAAGATAAAAGACGAATGTCAATTGTTGATTAGGAACACTGCATGCAAGATACAAAAATAAACTATGTAAAGTATGTTTAGAATTGGTCAAAACTTTACAAATTGAAAACAAATTTGTAATGACTTATTTATTTGACCTTCAGCGGTAAGCAGTAGAAAACACATTTTATATTGTAATGTTTCGGAACTGGTTAATATACCAAAGTGTTTTTTTTTCTCCTCTATCTTCTAAATGTTGTTGTTAGGTAATTTTCTGTGTTTGTTTTCCTGTTTACATATATTTTCATTTCTCTTTTCATTTTTTTTTATAAATTTGAAGATGTTTGAAGTGTTTAAACAATCGTTTTATTTTGTATACAATATGTTTGTGCACAAACCAGCAAAGTATAGTAATTTTTGTCATTTATCGAGTAAATCAGATTGAATATAGTGTTTATTTCTACATGGTGCCGAATCGAATGACCAAATCGTTCTTAATTAAAAACTTGCACTGGGCAGAAAATTCTGCGACTCGTTTCTCTCTTCGCCCAACCCAAGTCAGCCGGAGCAGCCGCTGGTGACAGAATATTGTCTGTACATTTCGGACATACTTGTATACTTGTTCGACAAACTATTCCAGCTGAACAAGTCTTAGTCCTTTGTCTGCTGCCGGTATATTTCTAGCACACCTTCAGATGTGAGTAGAGTTGACAAAGGCTAGATGCGCTGAGCTGTTTTGTTAGCATTTTATAATCGGGTTCGGCAGATTTGGATCTTAAAATGTTCGTAGTTTGCATCTTCTGAAGAGGTTTCTGTCAAACCGTATCATAAACTTTGGCTTCACCTGGCTCATTTTCACTCTATAATGAACTTCGTCAAAATGGTTACTTTTCCACGCCTTTTCGGTTGGTATCGCTTCCACGTCCATGAAAAGTTTTTCAACGTAATTTTACCATCAGTTTCAAGCTCCAATTACATGTAAAGTTTTTCAACGTAATTTTACCATCAGTTTTAAGCTCTACGTTGAGAATGCAGAAAATATTTGATCGACAGGAATCATTAATTTACTCTTGAAATAGAATGAAAAAGATGAATAAATCACCCCACAACTTGAGTGAAGACTTAGTGGTAAACCTGAGTGAAAAGTTCACTTGAAATACGCCGGAAAATTCATTTATTCAGTGACCAACTGACAAGATGGTGATGCATTATCCGGGAGGGTTACTTCTATCATATATTGTTTAGTTTAGTGCAACAACTCAGTAATATTTTCCACTAATCACAAAAATTACATACTTTCTCATTAGATATCGATATAATTTTCTATTTATTCGAGCAATAAGTACAGACCGGTGCCGAATACCCAGCTACTGTAAACATTGCACAATTTTCATACGAATTAATCAGTATGGGACTGCTGAAATTCCCATTAGCACTAAGCAATATTATGGTTAAATAAATGTTTATTTAATTAATTGAATCTTTCCCGCTTAACAGCTACATTCAATTATATTTTCTTTCATTATCAACTAAATATTATTATTTTTTTCAAATCAATTCTTATGCTTAGTCATGCTGCGTAACTTTGCTCAGTGAATTATTGTGCGTCACCGGGCTATGTATATACGCCAGTCTGGAACTTCGCCAGCTTCTCAAAATCAACAAAACTGGAGCCTCGCACTCAGCCTGGAGTTTGCAATTTGTGATGGTTTAACTATCACTTACGGCGAGTGTTTTTGTGAGTGTGTCATACTTGTGTAGTTTCCGTTGGCCGAGAGTGGGACTTTAGACTCTGTCAATTACATCAATACAAGCAAAATACGCTCATTAACCCTCTACCGCCTGACATGAGTAACCGGAGCAATATTGTCACAAGCCTATTGTCCCAAAAAGGATACGTTCTGGTGAGCGCAAACTTGCACTGATGGTTACCGCCACGTACTAAAATTTTAAAATGTGCTCTGTTGCATACAAACGTCCTCAGGTTGCTACACTCGATAGTTCACATGCACTTTCATTTGAAAGTTATGTTCCCGGAGAGTGACATACGGCGGTAGAGGGTTAAATACTCTGACAATTGTTTCGGTCATAATTTTGTATTGCTAAATTAGCATATCTTAACTTAGGCGTGCTCTACAAGCACGCAGTGAAAGCGTGCATAGAGAATTAGTTAATAATGTGAACGGCATAGCCAACGCACTATTTCTTGCTGAAAAAAAACTTTTAAATTCCACGGCAAGTAAATTTCTAAATCAAAATTCCAGCAATATTAAGTATTAGCTCGCAGAGGTGCTCTTGCTTGACAACCAACTACTATTTTGTTTTAGTCTTGGAAACTGCGTATTATGTGAAAATATTTCTTATATTTCATGACAGTCAAAACCGGGTGCTTGAATTTAGCGAATGAAAGTCTCACATGCCTACATCCAGTGCATGTGTCAGGGATTCATCATGCAAATTAGAGAAGCACAGATGCTCGTTATTATGTTACATATGCTGACCGGTTAATCTTGTTCACTGATAACATCGCAGGAATATTGAATACCGCCACAACATTGTTTATACCAAATAGTAAAGATTGCAGGTGATCTAAAATAAAGCGGTGTATTCCCAGATATCTTCGTAACGTCGCTGTGGAAATTTACACAGCGGTATTATTATATATTCAACCCAATCTTTCTTAAACCTAAGGCAAGAACGACGGCCTGACAATATGTACTTTCGTGGACATCAATGCATTCATAGGCTGTTATTTGTTTTTATTTGTATTGCTGTATTTACTGGCAATGACATTCATTCGAGAAGAGGGAAATTGCGCCGGATACATACATGTCGCAAGGTATCGATATTTATGGACCGTGCTTGAATTCGTCGATTTTATTAAGCGAGCGATTGGTCAGTGCGACCGAACACTTGCTTTAGTGCTACGAAATAGAAACTGCCTCAGGGCCGGCCATGCGTTGGCCACCTATACACCGGCCATAGTTTCAGTGGAACTAAAGCGCCTGATCCTATACAGTGGCCGTAAAGGCTGCTTACTTCTGACAAGCGAAGAGCTTAGGGTCCCGCAGTCTAAGAACCGTACTGAAATGTTTGGAACTCATAAAATAGCGGGCAAATAAATAAAACGTTCACAGAAAAAGAAACACGGGAAATAATATTGCAAAAGGTGATGGGAGACAAGCCGCGGTGAAGAAACATAAATCTTGGGGAATATCGAAACTCGGGTCAGGAAAAATGTAAATGGAAATTTTGCATTAATAAGAAAAATAGGGAAATTCACGAGAACGAATAGAAACAGGAGCATATGGAAATCGAATAACAATGGATATAAACAAACGTCAGTGGACGGCAGAGGAAATGTAGTAAGAATTTACGACAGGTGCGGACTACATCGCTGCTTATTTACACCAACTCACATACGTACACTTAACCGACTTATCCGTGCGCGCAGCTTTGATGTTATGCGTCTGTAAGCACAGATTTCGCGGGATGGCAAATTGGAACAATTTAATATCCGTCGTGGGCTTATATAAGCCGGAGCTGCAGGCGCTTTACTTACCAACATATTTATCAAGGGCGCATAAACGCCGGCCAACCGTCGAACATTTGTCGGCCACTTCCACGACACCCGCGATTTGTAGGCGAGTAAATAGCATGGACTTTAAGAGGTTTCTCTGCGGACCAGCTTAGTCATTACATTCAAATATCCCGGGCCTTTCCTGCGTAGTTGAAATGCGAGTACATTTTCAGCTTCTGTGTCACTAAAACGTGTGTTAATTTACCGCTTTTGTGTTAATGAAACGTGTGCAAATTTTCGGTTTATGTGTCACTGCAAAGTTTGCAAATTAAATTCGTAATCAATTGTAAATTCAACCCCATTTTTTGGTCTAACGAATTTTTCGTTAGAATGGATTAGGTTTTCGGACAAAATTAAAACCTTAATTTCACAGGAGCAGTTACGCCTCAAACACGTTTCTTAGAGTAACAAAAATGGGAAGAAGGCGTACAATTTTGTGAACTCGACGGAAAAATCAAAGCCACGAAGGCGGAGTAGCTTTTTAGCGCATTTTCTCATTTATGGAAAAAATGCACTATTGTGCTCGCCATGTCCGCCTGTCCGTCCGTCCGTCCGTGACCTCAAGTTTTCTTCGACGAGAAAATGCGCTCTCTGTCACTCACTGCAGTGAGTACTGAGTTATATTTTTTTTTGTTTGTGGAAAGAAAATTTAAATCCCTAGCAATGATTTTCCTTACCCCGGCGAATCTAACACGATCTTCGAGTCAAATGTCAAATTCATCTGACGATGACGAATAATATTTAAAAAGATGTCGCAGTGATTAATAAGCTATTATAATGTTCAAAACATACATATTTTAGTGTTAAAAATGCTAGAAAATTAGCTTGCATATGAGATGGAAATTAAATTTCAAATAAAGTACACGTTGCATTAGAATTTGTGTTTCTCTGAAGAGGCGCGAAAACGTGTTAAAAGCGAATAAATGTAGATCCGATTGTATTGAACTTCAAGGATCTTGCCCCATTGTATTGAACTCAAGTATCTTGCCGACAACCCAATATCGGTCACCAAATTAAAAGCTCGTGGTTGTTAGGTACCGGCCGAGGCCTGGTTAACCCTCAACCAAGACTCATTACGCCCGGACCGCGAATTACGTCAAGCAGTAGAAGACGTCGATCGTTTGAGATATAAAAATTTTAATACATGACTTGAATATCACAAGAATTTTGCGCACATCTTTTATTGTGCCTAAAACCCATCACTAAAACGGCGCATACTTTCCTCACTTAACTGCAGAAACAACATTATTGGAACCACGCACACTTGCCTCTCTTCACCAAAAACAACATCACTGGAACGGCACACACTTGCACCACTTCACCAAAAACAACATCACTGGAACGGCGCACACTTGCACCACTTCACCAAAAACAACATCACTGGAACGGCGCACACTTGCCTCACTTCACCAAAAACAACATCACTGGAACGGCGCACACTTGCCTCACTTCACCAAAAACAACATCACTGGAACGGCGCACACTTACACCACTTCACCAAGAACAACATATGTGTGGTTTTTAGACTACAATAGAAAACATTCCTCAATTATTTCCAACAAATAAAACCATTTAGGAAACATATTATGTTTAGTTGATCAAACAGAGATTACAAGGGTTTCAAATCATTTATATAGAAAGGATCAATAATATTTAGTTCTAGATTTATCAGGGTTACAATCGTAACATTACAGCCTAGGGTATGACGATAGCACAAATGGGAGTGAAAAAATTTAAAATGTAAATTATTAAAAATGTTAAATGATACAGACCAGCTACGCACGGGTACGCAGTAACTGGTATAATCTATGGGATTGCAGTTTATCAATAAAGCACAAATGGGAGTGAAAAAATGTAAAATGTAAATTATTAAAAATGTTAGATGATACGCGCCAGCTATGCCCGGCAGTAACCGATATAATCTATGGAATTGCAGTTAATCAAAAGAAAAGACACAGAAGATATCCATCGTCTGGAGGTACCTTCGGATCAAACACACAGATGTTCGATTTCAAATTTGTATTTCATGGAAACCAATTGTGTGCAGAACAAATATCGCGTGCTAATTTCAGAAAATTCGTTCATAAATAATCCTGAGAATTAAATTAAAAACAGGGAGAGAGATTTTTTCATGCCCTGCAAACACCACCGCTCACTAACCCAGCTTAATTACAGCACTCCTCAACATCACCCAAGGTAGTGAAAATATCATCATCCCTCTAAAGTATCATCGTTCCTCTAAAGTATCATCGTCCCTTTAAAGCATCATCATCCCTCTACATTTTGCACTCATTTCATTCTTCACACCCAACGAAAGAGAAATCGCTCTATCTTACCCTCGGTTCCATGCCTGGCTACATGCAATCCCCCAGTCCCCTCAGCTACATGCAATCTCCGTCCATCCGCCTCAGCCCTCACAACCCTCAGTGTTACCCTCGCTCCTTCGCCCCATTCAGCATCAGGAACCCTCGCCTAACATTACCCTTGCCCCTCTCCCCCTGCTTCCCCTCCCTTCCCCTCACCAGCCCTCGCGTCACTCCTTGAAAACGCGGTGTCAGGCACAGATGTGGTGACTAGTGACCTGCTGCTGGTGACTAGTGACATTCTGATGAATAGTGAAGTGCTGGTAACTAATATCCAACTGGGGACTAGTGACTTCCTTGGCTCTACTAATTGGAGACTTACAAAAATTTATATACTAAATACAAAAAATTTATGTAACAAGTGTGGTGTCATAATTCCATTCACGACAATTTCGATACAGTCATATATACGAATTGCCATAAGATATATTATTATCGGGTTCCAAAGGCCGGATCCCTTGTGAATCAAGTCACGAAAAGTTCAAGAATCGGCAACAGGCCATGGGCCTATTTCTTCAACGCCAACACTTCTATTCTATTCTATATCAATGGTGATTGGTGAACATGGTATGGTATTCCCTTATAGATTTAATGAATTTTATAATTTAGAAATTTTCGAGATTGGATCATTCTAATAAAATAGTAAAATCTAAATTAAAATTTAAAATTAATTTTGAACAAAATCAATCCATGCCAAATGAATCCATCCATGAACAGACACGGCAGGCATTCATACGTACAAATTTTTCTCGCGTTACGTCCTTAAAGTAATTGTTTAATATTCATGCACAAATATAACAATTTAATTCATTTATTTATACTGCAATATATTTCCACGTTAAATTCATTATTTCTTCAACCATCTTACACTATTTTGCGCGTTGCTTTATTCCTATATGCGTAATGATGTAGAAAATTGCTTTTAGATTTTCGTTCATTTTTTTGGGGACGAGCCAGGTTTTTTATACCGGCATAGCAACATATTTTTAAATCCGTCAGAGCGATATATTTTTACATCCATCAGAGCGACATATTTTTACATCCGCCGAAGCTACATATTTCCCTTACGCCAAAACGACGTAATTTAAATACACCAAAGCGACGTATTTTAGATCTTTCAAAGCGACGTATCTGTCTCTTATACACATCTANTGACTAGTGACCTGCTGCTGGTGACTAGTGACCTGCTGCTGGTGACTAGTGACCTGCTGCTGGTGACTAGTGACCTGCTGCTGGTGACTAGTGACCTGCTGCTGGTGACTAGTGACCTGCTGCTGGTGACTAGTGACCTGCTGCTGGTGACTTGTGACCTGCTGCTGGCGACTAGTGACCTGCTAATGGTAACTAGTGACATTCTGATGAATAGTGAAGTGCTGGTAACTAATATCCAACTGGGGACTAGTGACTTCCTTGGCTCTACTAATTGGAGACTTACATAAATTTGTATACTAAATACATAAAATTTATATAACAAGTGTGGTGTCATAATACCTTTCAAGACAATTTCGATACTGTCAAATACGCATTGCCATAAGATATTATATTATTATACCTATGGTGAACATGGTATGGTATTCCCGTATAGATTCAATGAATTTTATAATTCAGAAATTTTTGAGAGTGGATCATTCTAATAAAATATTAAAATCTAAATTAAAATTTAAAATGGATTTGGAACAAAATCAATCCATGCCAAATATATGAACAGACACGGCAGGTATTCATACGTACAATTTTCTCTCGAGTTACGTCCTTGAAGTAATTTGTTCATATTAATGCACAAAAATAACAATGCAATTCATTTATTTATACTGCAATATATTTCCACGTTAAATTCATTATTTCTTCAACCATCTTACACTATTTTTAAATTACCTGAGATATAAACACGCCACTGGTACGTAATTGCTAGGACAATGCACATTTAAATTGAGTGTTCTTGTTCAGCTAGCAGGATATAATCCTGTCGGATTATACACCCTTTGTAAAGGATAATAATTACAAAATTTAATTTTTATCCTAAAACGTATTTTCATTTTCCAATTTTATTGCAGCGGTGGGCCAAACACATGCCAACATCAATTATTCACAATTACAGAATATAGTTCCTGTCTGAAGCCCAAAGAAGTAGTAATAATTTAGAACTTTTCGCTTAGTTGCCGAGGTCTGGACGGCACTCGCGCTGCTTCTTTTAATGAAGCACTGACATTAAGTCCTCGCAGCGAGGCTCATTTTCCACGCTAAAAATTTTGGTTGGCAAATCCGTGGATCCCTTAAGCTCACACTCGGCCATCTAAAATTAACTATCCATTTTTAGTATACAAATATCAAATTAATTATTACTGCCACGCGCCTTCGCCTCAGGTTAAATCATGGCCGCTGGATCGATGGCCACTGTAAGACCGGCGTAAGGCCGTCCCTAGTCTTCGCCGGCCTCTCGGCGGTGCAGAAAGACAATGCATTCAAGTTTCGGTGACGCAAATCCTTTGTCTAGCCGGCAAGCTGAGTCGCTTACAGGGCTTTATGACGGCGTTTGTTTACAGCGATGTTTTATACCGGAGTTAAGTGTGCCAACCTGACAGATACGGCGTAAAGAGGGCAATAGCTTGAGATATACGGCGTAAAAAGGCAATAGCTTCAGTCGTACAGCGTACAAAAAGGAATAGCTTCAAACATACGGCTCATTGTTACGGCCCATTCGCAGGCAGCCTCTCTGCTGCCTTCGCTCTTCGGCTCACGGAGCTCGGAACTTGAGAATCGACCGAATCGAGTTTGCCAGCTCTTGAAGTAATAGACTTGGGTAAATGGTCCCCGACAGTGGAGGTAGAGAAACTTAGGCAAACAAGGAGTAGAAAACGTTACCATGCGATGTAGGTAACGGAAGTGTGATGGAAATTAATAGAAAAGTTGACCAAGTACATTCCAACCAAAGTACTCTAACTACAGGCCAAAGCACGGGTGGAAAGAGAACTAACCAGGTTGATTGAGCCTCTGTTTTGTGGCACGGAATTTTAGGTACGACGCAAATGAGGTTCATTGGGGGTCAAAGAATAGTATTTAGCGGATACCTCGCCAAGATGAAAAATAAAAAAATTTATGAGTTGAAAATAGGAGATATGATTTAATACAAGAAAGGGAAACAGCAAACCTGACCGAGCATAGGCCGAGCAGGCTACAGACTGCTACAGAGACCAGGGGCCATACTTTCAAAATTCGCCTAGTGAACGTAAGTACTTACGCTCTATTTTCTTTTCTATGATTGGTGGATTTTACTTGAATGGCCGTCAATGAGTAGCTGATGAACTTACGATCTCTTAACTTTTTTTTTAAAGTATAGGCCGACAAGCTGCGTACTGCGTGACACAGGCCACACAGGCCGCAGACCCTGAGTTACTAAGCCAGGCAGGGCGCAGTTTCCTCGAGACAGATGATCGGACGATCGCTGCTAGGAAGCAGCCAGTAAAGCCGGACTATGATGAAGGCGACCTCACTGAACAATAATGAGCGGCATAATTAATGGAGGCAAGTACGTGGAGACAAAAAAATGCATTTTTGGAAATGAAACATCTGTGGACTTTGATGATCACAAGCTCAACTTTTGATGCATATCGAGCGATATAAAGTTGTAAGGCGGCGATATTAAGCGCCTCCTGACTCATTATATATTTCTGCATGACGACACCTAGGGATTCATTGTCTAAGTGCGTGCGGGATAAGTAAGACATCATCTATCTAAAGAACTTATCTTGATACAGGGTGGTTACATGCGAGTTGTATCAGAGTTATAACGCTAACACGTCGACCGTTAGGTCAGAGCAGCTCGCGCTAATGCGAGTTAAATGGCAGCGTACTTAATTGTCAGTTACTGGGGGTCCTGACAACGGTTGCCAGCCCTTTTATAGAAACACAACTTCCGCCCACTATTAGCGTTTTGATCGCGTGATGTGTCACTCGATGTTGTCCATGCTGACACAGGTCTAGTACTTTTCCATCAATATACCACGTCTAGTGGTATATTGTACGTCTCGTACAATATACAGTGGCATCGTATATATATAATATCTTACATATATAATATCAAGTGGTATATTAGTACGTCTCGATTACAGATGAGCTAATCTTAGAATATAATTATAATGAATAGAATGACGCACCTCATTGACAACGGACAAAGACCATCGAGAAGCTCGTTCACAAAAGCGAATTGTTCATGGGCTGCCATATTGTTCATGGGCTGCGATTGAAGTTAGGGATAATGAGCCTCGCGAAAAGTGGTACGGTAGAATAATGGATAAAAATCAAGAAAATCGATTAGAAATCAGAACAATAACCTGAAACGATTAGGAACTGTTGAGGAAATGTTTGTTGTCTATTAGCAACAGGAAGCGTACTTATGTCAACACGCGCACAACGATGCTGTTGACGGGGCTGTTAACGGGGCTGTTGACGGCGCTGTTGACGGGGCTGTTGACGGGGCTGTTGACGGGGCTGTTGACGGGGCTGTTGACGGGGCTGTTGACGGGGCTGTTTTAAATTACCTGAGATATAAACACGCCACTGGTACGTAATTGCTAGGACAATGCACATTTAAATTGAGTGTTCTTGTTCAGCTAGCAGGATATAATCCTGTCGGATTATACACCCTTTGTAAAGGATAATAATTACAAAATTTAATTTTTATCCTAAAACGTATTTTCATTTTCCAATTTTATTGCAGCGGTGGGCCAAACACATGCCAACATCAATTATTCACAATTACAGAATATAGTTCCTGTCTGAAGCCCAAAGAAGTAGTAATAATTTAGAACTTTTCGCTTAGTTGCCGAGGTCTGGACGGCACTCGCGCTGCTTCTTTTAATGAAGCACTGACATTAAGTCCTCGCAGCGAGGCTCATTTTCCACGCTAAAAATTTTGGTTGGCAAATCCGTGGATCCCTTAAGCTCACACTCGGCCATCTAAAATTAACTATCCATTTTTAGTATACAAATATCAAATTAATTATTACTGCCACGCGCCTTCGCCTCAGGTTAAATCATGGCCGCTGGATCGATGGCCACTGTAAGACCGGCGTAAGGCCGTCCCTAGTCTTCGCCGGCCTCTCGGCGGTGCAGAAAGACAATGCATTCAAGTTTCGGTGACGCAAATCCTTTGTCTAGCCGGCAAGCTGAGTCGCTTACAGGGCTTTATGACGGCGTTTGTTTACAGCGATGTTTTATACCGGAGTTAAGTGTGCCAACCTGACAGATACGGCGTAAAGAGGGCAATAGCTTGAGATATACGGCGTAAAAAGGCAATAGCTTCAGTCGTACAGCGTACAAAAAGGAATAGCTTCAAACATACGGCTCATTGTTACGGCCCATTCGCAGGCAGCCTCTCTGCTGCCTTCGCTCTTCGGCTCACGGAGCTCGGAACTTGAGAATCGACCGAATCGAGTTTGCCAGCTCTTGAAGTAATAGACTTGGGTAAATGGTCCCCGACAGTGGAGGTAGAGAAACTTAGGCAAACAAGGAGTAGAAAACGTTACCATGCGATGTAGGTAACGGAAGTGTGATGGAAATTAATAGAAAAGTTGACCAAGTACATTCCAACCAAAGTACTCTAACTACAGGCCAAAGCACGGGTGGAAAGAGAACTAACCAGGTTGATTGAGCCTCTGTTTTGTGGCACGGAATTTTAGGTACGACGCAAATGAGGTTCATTGGGGGTCAAAGAATAGTATTTAGCGGATACCTCGCCAAGATGAAAAATAAAAAAATTTATGAGTTGAAAATAGGAGATATGATTTAATACAAGAAAGGGAAACAGCAAACCTGACCGAGCATAGGCCGAGCAGGCTACAGACTGCTACAAAGACCAGGAGCCATACTTTCAAAATTCGCCAAGTGAACGTAAGTACTTACGCTCAATTTTCTTGTCTATTATTAGTGGATTTTACTTGTGAGGCCGTCAATGATTGGCCGATGAACTTACGATCTCTTAACTTTTTTTTAAGGTATAGATGCCCTGGCGTACTGCGCGTGACAGAGGCCATGCAGGCTACGAACTACGTGACAGAGGCCATGCAAGCTGCAGACTGCGTGACAAAAGCCAGGTAGGCAGCAGACTCTGCATGACACAGGCCAGGCAGGCCGCGAACCCTGAGTTTCTAAGCCAGGCAGGGCGCAATTTCCTCAAGTCAGATGATCGGGCGATCGCTGCTAGGAAGCAGCCAATGAAGCCCGGACTTTGAGGAAGGCGTTCTCACTGAACAATAATGAGCGGCATAATGGAGGCAAGGGGAGACAAAAAATGCACTTTTTCAAATGAAGCATCTGTGGGCTTTGAGGATCACAAGCCTAACTTTGATGCATAACGAGCGATAAAAAGTTGTCAGGCGCCGATATTAATGAGTAAATTAACCGACATTATGTATTTCTACCTGAGGACCGCTTCGTTGTCTAAGTGCGTGAGGGATAAGTAAGACAAAATCTGTCTAGAAAACTTATCTTGATACGGAGTGGTTACATGGGAGTTATATCAGAGGTGTAAGGCAAAGACGTCGAGAGTTGGGTCGTAGTAGCTCTAACGCTAGTTAAATGTCGGCGTACTTGTCAGTTACTGGGGTGCCTGACTAAGGTTCCCAGCCCTTTTATAGAATCAAGACTTCCGCCCACTATTAGGGTTTTGATCATGTGATGTGTCACGTGATATTGTCCATGCTGACACAGGTCTAGTTTTTTACATCAATATGCCACGTCTAGTGGTATATTGTACGTCTCGTACAATATATAGTGGCATCGTATATATATAATATCTAGTGGTATATTAGTACGTCTCGATTACAGATGAGCTAATCTTAGAATATAATTATAATGAATAGAATGACGCACCTCGATCATTGACAATGGACAAAGGCCATCGAGATGCTCGTTGACAAAAGCGAATTCAGTTCAAAGAAGAAGTAAATTTCATATACAAAATTTACAATAACCTCACAGGGAATATTGACTAAAACAAAAATTGGCAGCCATGTTGTTCATGTGCTGCAATTGAAGTCAGGGGAAATGAGCCTCGCGAAAAGTGGTACGGTAGAAAAATGAAAAAAAAAATCAAAAAAGCGATTAAAAAACAGAACAATAATCTGAAACGATTAGGAAATGACGAGAAAATATTTGTTGTCTATTAGCAACAGGAAGCGTACTGATGTCAACAGGCGCACAACGGTGCTGTTGACGGGGCTGTTGACAGGGCTGTTGACAGGGCTGTTGACGGGGTTGTTGACAGCGCTGTTGACGTGGCTGTTGACGGGGCTGTTGACGGCGCTGTTGACGGGGCTGTTGACGGGGCTGTTGACGGGGCTGTTGACGGGGCTGTTGACGAGGCTGTTGACAGGGCTGTTGACATCGCTGTTGACGGGGCTGTTGACGGCGCTGTTGACAGGGTTGTTGACGGCCACAATCTAATCCGGCACTCGCATACGCAAACAATTTGGCGGGCGCACTCCTGCCACCGCTGTTAATTAACGTCCGCAGCACTGCCACCACTGCCACGACTGCCAACCTTCTTCTTGACTGCCACGACTGCCATCACTGCCAACCTTCTTCTTGACTGNCTGTTGAGCGCTGTTGACGGCGCTGTTGACGGGGCTGTTGACGGGGCTGTTGATGGGGCTGTTGACGGCGCTGTTGACAACCCCAATCTACGCCGAAACTCGCATACGCAAACAATTTGGCGGGCGCACTCCTGCCAGCGCTGTTAATTAGACGACCGCAGCACTGCCACGACTGCCATCACTGCCAACCTTCTTCTTGACTGCCACAGCTGCCACCACTGCCACGACTGCCAACCTTCTTCTTGACTGCCACGACTGCCATCACTGCCAACCTTCTTCTTGACTGCCACAACTGCCATCACAGCCAACCTTCTTCTTGACTGCCACCACTGCCACAACTGCCACGACTGCCATCACTGCAAGCCTGCCTTTACTGACTTACTGTCATATTGTCAACAGTACGATAACAGCAACAATGCCATTACCGCCTTACTGCCACCCTGCCATTAGTCACATTGCTGTTCGGGCAATCTTATTGTGGTATACAAAACACAATAATCAATCATACAATCTCAGTGTATACAATCTCAGTGTAGGTATACAAAAATCTGTCCATCGGCATTTAAAATCTGTATGACGGATCGGCATCTAAATTTACATGCCATCCTACTGTTATCCGAAGGCCAAGCAGCTGTTATCCGAAGGCCAAGCAGCTGTTATCAAAAAGCCAAGAAGCTGTTATCCGAAGGCCAAGAAGCTGTTATCCGAAAGCCAATCAGCTGTTATCCGAAGGCCAATCAGCTGTTATCCGAATTCACAAGTTAAAGCAATTAACTTTTAATTAACTATTCTTAGCTTCTGAAATGAGTTTTCAAGTCGTGAAAACTTAAGTCGTGTTGCTGAAAATTTTGTATTTTCCAAGGCCTGAAGTTTTTGGAACATTCGATGACTCAAGAGCCCTGCAGGGACAATGAAGCAGTACGATCAAACTAAACCAATTATTTGTTCAATATTATGAAATTAATGTTGGTTTATCAGGTTCTCTTCTTCGTCACATATTACTTTATATACATTGAAATTTCGGATACGAGCAGAACACAAGCAATATTTGTATACAATAAATTTAGTAATTAAATTTATTTCCGGTAGCCATTGCATGAGTAACGATCGTTCGACTAATTAATTAGCTATTGTTTCTAGCAGACGAGAACAAAGATAGCCTCACACAACATTCTTATCCATTCATCATTGAATCTTGCAATTTAACGATAACTAAACGTTCTGAAATATACAACATTAACACACTCAATCATTTATTGCTATATTTCGAAAAAAATTCTATATCAATTCCATTTCCATAAAATCTCAAAAATTTATAAAATAAAATTAAATCTCCATAACGCAGAACCATGCAGGTTTTAAATATTTTCAGCGAAGGATCGACCGGGCGGGATCGAAACTCTTAATTCCAAGTGATGTGATGTCGCCAGTGTGATTTTTCATAAATATGGACCATATTCGTCACAAGTCATGAAATTTTCCTATTTTGGATAGATCTTTATAAATATATCTATTACAAAAGCGAAATAAACGTTCAAAAAATATTTAAATGACTAAATTTAAATAAAATTCTAAAATCAAATCCTAATTTTTTATTTCAGTACAAATTGCCACGTTCGCAACACGTATTTTCAGAGCTCGTGGCAAGAAACAGTTCAGTTCACAGGAAAATAACAGAAAACAACAGGAGAAAAATACCGCATTTCTGAGAACGCGGTTCGCTTTTCTTGCTCACGCAACAAGGTCGAAAAATTTTTTTGTCAAAAATGCAAGCAGCCGAAAATTTCTCCATTCTTTTAAAAAATGGCACACATTTGAGGGCGATTTTGAGTGTGGCAGGCAACAAGAAAGGCCGCTCAGTGGCAACGAGCTGCCACCGAAACACAAACACTTACACGTAACACATACACACGCACACGAAACCCACACACGCAACATACGCGCACGCACACGCAAGACATACACACGCACACGCAACACATACACACACGCAACAAATACAAGTGCACACGCAAAACATGCAACATACACGTACACACGCAACACATAAACGTGCACACACACACGCAACACACACAGAAGAAACTGCGAAGTGCTGTGAAGTTGAAGCAACACTTGCTCAGTAGATAGGAATAAACAGGCTTCATATCCAAACGAGAAGAGATCAACGAATGCAAAGAAAGTATAATTTTTCGATAAAATCAACAAAGTATTCTAAATACATATCCAAATTAACGTGTGTACTGTTAAAGGAAACGAACCTAGACGAAATCGGCCGTGAAACGAATCTTAAAATCTGGACGGGACAGCATAGATATTATACAAATTCCCATGCAGCCAGAGATGTTATACAGATAATATTCAGATAATATTCAGAATAACTGTTTCTCGTAGTTATGATGCGATGATACATATTTAGTGAATCATTGTTTTCTTCTTTGTCAAGTTAAATTTATTATGAAACTTATCACATTTCTCAAGATTCTATGCGAATTCTACACGAATTCGTCAAATAATAAAACGTGCATAAAACTTAGAATTTCAAGTGATATTAAGTAAAAAAAAAAAGAGCAGTGACAGTTTGTACGGAACGAATCAACAAAAATTGTTCGTGAATGTGGAATGAATATGGTCGCTCGGTTCGGCTGACCACTATCACATTTAACATATAGATATAACGACAAGTAGCAGACATCGGTAGAAAAATATTACTTCATGTGCTTTTTAAGACTATTCAAGAAAAAATATAACTCAGTACTCACTGCAGTGAGTGACAGAGAGCGCATTTTTCCGTCCTTCCGTCCGTGAAGTCATGGACAGACAGACGGGCGGACGGACATGACGAGCACAATAGCGCCTTTTTTCCATAAATGAGAAAATGCGCTGAAAAGACGGAGAGGGGAAAATCAAATATCATGTCTGCAACAAATGTCACTAAACAAAATTACAGGCGGTTTATGGCCGGCCAGTGAATGGCCGTCGGCCAAGGAGCGCCGGTCGGGCTTCTCGAAGTCATCGGCTGCGCTTTTATAAGAAACTTTAAATTGGCAGTTGCTTCTGAACTCTCGGGAGACGCCGCACAGCAAACGAGTTCAAAAAGCAACACGTCTAAGTTACAAAACTTGAAAATTTAACTTTGAAAGATCATCCAAAGAAATAGTTACGAGCTCTTCTTACATATTGAATGATTTTATTCTAGGATTTATTTATATTTCAAAACTATCGCTGTAAGGATGAGATCCACGTATAGCTGAATTTCATCCAATGTGAATGAATTGTTTCTGTTATATCTAGTATCTTTTCTTAGTTATTGTCCAAACTTTATACTTTTTTTATCCGATGGACAGTGTTTTTTTTTGCAATTTGGTTCATTTTAATCATTGTCGATAACGATGGCATCTAGTCCGTATGTCAATATTAGCTAATATTTCACTATTAGCATTGAGAACGTCTTCGTTTACAAATATTGGTAAGCTGAATTTAGCTATACTGCCTTTCAAGTTGTGGTGAAAACAGTGTAAATTCTGGTGTGATCCACTCATGACCAGCGAAATAAAACAATAACTCTGAATGTGGTAAATAACAGAGTGGTAAGTCGTAAATAACAGAGTGGTAAGTGGTAAATAACAGAGTGGTAAGTGGTAAATAACAGAGGGAGTTCCGCCTTTCCGTTGAGCGAACTGATCGAAAACTGAAGCCTTTCATAAATAAGCCAAGAAAATACAAGTTGTGAATTACCGCCTGCAGACCCATTGAGAGCATGCTTCATTCGTATACTTTCAGAGCGTAGAATTACCATATCCCGACCTCCTGCAAACATTACTTCATGTACATAGCTCCTACAAACATATTACTTCTTCATATGCATAGCTCCTACAAACATATTACTTCTTCATATGCATAGCTCCTACAAACATATTAATTCTTCATATGCATAGCTCCTACAAACATATTACTTCTTCATATACATAGCTCCTACAAACATATTACTTCTTCATATACACAGCTCCTACAAACATATTAATTCTTCATATACATAGCTCCTACAAACATATTAAACTTTCATCACAAACAAACAGCTCTGAATCAATGCCTGCCTTCCTACCTCGTAAGATTCGCTGCTCAGAAGCACATGGAAATTATCGCCTTTTTTGGGTCAGCGTACACCACGCCACCTAAAATTCACCGGTGAATAATCGGTGAATAATCGCCGATAATCACCGGTAATAATAATCACCGGTATAAGTACCGGTGAATAATCGCCGTCTGAGCAACGGGGAATATTTTCCCCCATAATTCACCGAAAAGTTGAATGAAGGGAAGCCCTGTGCCAAAGAGAAGGGCTCGGTGAATAATCGCCGTCTGAGCAACGGGGAATATTTTCCCCCATAATTCACCGAAAAGTTCAATGAAGGGAAGCCCTGTGCCAAAGAGAAGGGCCGGGCGCAGCAGGCGCCTTTCAAAGCTACCATTGAACGGCAGTTGAAGCAGCCCGAATATACTACATGTATATAATGAACTAACGCAAATAAACTTCGAGTGTATGCGTAACATGAGCACAGTTATACATTTCAAGACGGGAGATGAAGTCAACATTAAGTTCATTGCAACATTAAGTTCATATAAACATGAAGTTCATTTAAAGATTAAGTTCATTCAAACATGAAGTTCATTCAAACATGAAGTTCATTTAAACATGAAATTAATTTAAACATGAAGTTCATTTCAACAGGAAGTTCATTTCAACATGGAATTGATCATATCAATTTCGAACACAGTCCTCCCTAAAGTTACGACGTCAGTCATCGTTTAAACATGAAGTTCATTTAAACATGAAGTTCATTTAAACATGAAGTTCATTTAAACATGAAGTTCATTTAAACATGAAGTTCATTTCAACATGAAGTTCATTTCAACATGGAATTGATCATATCAATTTCGAACACAGTCCTCCCTAAAGTTACGACGTCAGTCATCGTTTCAAATTATTTCGCATCTCAAAACCGTAATACCCTCAGTATCCATAATTGATCTGACAATTGAGAGGTTACAGGTTAGTATAGGATAGGTCCAATCACAAACCACCTCCCACAAGGCAAATGACGGTTAAACAACGTTGATCAATCGTTAATTTAATAAAAATTAAGTTTCATTCAAGTTGATTTTCTGTCACACGCGAAAGGGGCCGTACTAATGCAAAATGAGTAGAGAAGGCAGAGAACAGCATTGGAAGAAGGTAGATGACAGTATTAGAGGGAAGTAGGAAGCAGTATTGGTAGGAAGAAAAAGGTAGTATTGGTAGGAAGTAGGAGACAGTATTGGTAGGATGTAGGATACAGTATTGGTAGGAAGTAGGAGACAGTATTGGAAGGAAGTAGGAGACAGTACTAGAAATAAATAGGAGACCGTATTCGAAGTAAGTAGGAGGCAGTATTGGAAAGAAGTAGGAGATAATATTGGAAGGAAGTAGGAGTTTGTATTGGAAGGAAGTAGGAGGCAGAGTACTGGGGTTGGAGACAGAGGATTGGATTGAGCAGAGTATAGTGGCTCAACGTTTACGACAGTCAAACTTGACAATGTCTCATGATTGTATGCATGCATGCATGACAATTCACAATTTTTTTGTAGATGTTGTCATGCTGCAATAATTTTTAAATGCTACAGTTTAGGCATCATTGTGTATATCTAACTGCAGTTTTCTACAGAAAAGTGTTACCACAGATTTAAACGGGCACCGGTAAATTCGTTGCGTTCGAGACGATACTTCTCAGTATACACTCATGCTGTGAACACCAAGTGAGCTTTCGAAGCGTACAAATGCAGTGGTTACCTTACAACAAATTTACGCAGAAACATGGACGGCCGACTGTCGATATTCACTGATGATATTCAGCGGCTGGACAACACTCGCTGCACGGTGAGAGGAAGCGACATGACAAACAACATGGCATCGACAAGTGCCATGCTTTGCAATCGCACCCCCGACGTGCCACTGATTGCGTGGCACCTACACGTGGCAGTGCCAGGGATTCCCTAATGAACGTAACTAATACCGTGCTGGTGCTTACAGTTGACGGAACTAATACCGTGCTAGTGCTTACAGTTGACGGAACTAATACCGTGCTGGTGCTTACAGTACATGGTAATAATGTCGTGCTTAATGTAAGGAGGAACTTTATGAACACGATTGTGGCGTGATAAGGATTATCCGATTATAATTCATGATAATATAAAAAATGTTTTGAGAACGTTTAAGAATATATATATATTGTAAATAAATGATTCCTATAAGGAGGAATGAATCAAGACTGAGTTGTGAGTTGTGAACGAAAAGTGGGATTACTCGTTCTTCTTTATAGGAGCCAATAGGCGAAAATAAGATGGGGTCGAAGGCGAAAATCACGATAACAACGCACGTAGGCGAACATTGCGAAAACAACGATGCGCCGCTGGCGAAATTTAAATACCACAGTTATTATAAACATTTATGCCAAAAGTTATCAGTAACGACGCTTAAATTACATAAAATGGACTTTATCCAAGTCTGGTAATAATAATTTTATATCATTTATTGCACTGGTAGATGCAAACACAGTATGTACAGCAAGAGGCATCCCAAAAGGATGATCAATATTAGGATGTTTTCCGATCGACCGGCCCGTCTCTTCGCTTGGTACAACCTGACTGTGCAGCTTATCACTGACCAACAAATATCTTGGCGCAATGTACATATGTCTCATAAACGACCGCCCATAATTTTCAATTAGGATGTACAATGTACATTGTACACTTGAAGTCCAGCAGCGGAGCGGACCAACTTGTTAGGCTGTACCCAATAATTCCGAAAGCTTATCCAATTGTTATTCTATTATTCCATTCCTTATTCTAATTTGTATGATACAGAATAGAATAAGGGGGAGGCTAAGAGTCTGTATATAGTTCAGTCAGATGAAACTAACCACGCCAACAATATAAGATTTATGAATATAAAATAATATTGTAAGAATGTTATTCGTATTCATGAATATTGGAATGAATATAATTCACTTACTCGAAGTATATTTATATAGTTAGGCCAACAAATGAAGATTTTATGTAATATAATGAGCTGTACGAAGATTCAAGAGCCATAAATTTTAAGCAACAAGATTTTGACGGTTAATTGCAACGTGAAATATTCATTGTCATCTACAAATGCTAAAGAAAATTCAAAATTCGGAATTTACTGGTTTCGGCATTTTAACGTTTTAAAAATTTACGGTTGCTCTGATTTTCTGCCGATTGTCAATTGAATGAATCACTTAATAATTTCTTTATTAATAGATACTAATAATACACTTCAAGCCTTGCCAATTAATTCGATAAGTTATTAGTCAAATAATTACAATTTGAAAGTTTGACTGCAAGCGAAAAACGAGGCGGGAGAAAATAAGGCTTAATGAGCCAGCATTGTTGGCCGTGGCGGGTGCCTTGTGACTACAACAACAGCTGTAACAACAGCAGCAGCAGTGGCCACAACAGCAATAGTAATCGCCTCCAACAACAGCTGTAACAACAGCAGCAATAGCGGGCCACAACAGCTGTTGTAACAGCAGAAGTATAGTGACCAACAAAAAGTCAGCCTGCGTCTGTGATAGCAGACTGACTGCACAAAAGCTCTGAATGTGGCTGTTTTTCCATCGCTATTCCACAGCAGCTGCAGCTGTTGTTCCTGCACAAAAGCTCTGAATGTGGCTGTTTTTCCATCGCTATTCCACAGCAGCTGCAGCTGTTGGCGCAACAGTCATTAAGTCATTCACAACACCTGCGTCTGTAACTGCAGTTGTCCTTCCAGTCTTCCACAACAGCTACAGCTGGCTGTTTTTCCATCGGTATTCTATTCCACAGCAGCTGCAGCTGTAGACGCAGCAGTGATTCAGTGATCCACAACAGCTGCGTCTGCATGTAACTGCAGTTGTCCTTCCAGTCTTCCAGCAGTTGCAGCTGTTGTCCCTCTAGTTTCTTACAGCAGCAGCGGGTGCAGCTGTTGTCCCTCCAGTCTTATCCAGCAGTTGCAGCTGTTGTCCCTCCAGTCTTACAGCAGTTGTAGCTGTTGTCCCTCCAGTCTTACAGCAGTTGTAGCTGTTGTCCCTCCAGTCTTACAGCAGTTGTAGCTGTTGTCCCTCCAGTCTTACAGCAGTTGTAGCTGTTGTCCCTCCAGTCTTACAGCAGTTGTAGCTGTTGTCCCTCCAGTCTTACAGCAGTTGTAGCTGTTGTCCCTCCAGTCTTACAGCAGTTGTAGCTGTTGTCCCTCCAGTCTTACAGCAGTTGTAGCTGTTGTCCCTCCAGTCTTACAGCAGCTGCAGCTGTTGTCCCTCCAGTCTCTTACAACAGCTGCAGCTGTTGTCCCTCCAGTCTTACACAGCGGTTGCAGCTGCCCCCCACACAAGAGCCAATAATTGGCCGCAAATGGCCCATTGCAAGACACGTTAATTGCCTGTGATCTGCAGCATATAATTTGGTGCTATACACACCCGCGCCAGACTGCAACTCGAGGCCAGCTAGCAAGCGGCCGCTGATCGACCGTCCATGATCGCCCCACGATTGTGGATAAGGAATAAAATTCAAGATCGATATGCGGCAAAATGGATCGTTGGAGCGATTTTACCTTCTGAACTGCAAGCCTCTTTTGTGAAAGAATTGTACACGCTTGTGCATAGGTCGAGATTCGGGAACGTAAGTTACAATAACGGTACACGGAACAGTAAGTTACATGCAATAACGGTGCACGGAACAGTACGTTGCAATAACGGTGCGCAGAACAGTAAGTTACAATAACGGTGCACGGAACAGTACGTTGCAATAACGGTGCACGGAACAGTAAGTTACAATAACGGTGCACGGAAAAGTACGTATACGATACAATAACAACGTACAATTTATTTAGCCCTGGTAGCCTCTAATTAACATTATGCAGGTAGTAACAGCATTATAACAGAGTCAGCAGTGATTATTCTCAACACGATAGCAAATTATACGCTAAAAATCTGAATGCATTTGAATTGCACTGCCCTCATCGTTGCGCGATGCATGGGCTTTAAAATTTAGGTAATATTAGCATTGAGAATAATAGAAAGAGTTCAATAAAATATGTTCTTAGAATTTAAAAAAATTTTTAGTGCTGCTAAATTTTGCCCTAATGAATGAGCGGATTATCTTTCGATTAATTTTTCTTATTAAATGATATATTTTATTAAACAAATATAATCTTAAATAGAGTGGGAATGCGCAATGAGTAAGAACAAATGTGCTTCTCTGAATAATAATAATAATTAAGTAAATCGCCTCTGCATGGTACTTACTATGGAACTTTATATTAGGCAGCAGTAACATCCATCAGCGTTGAAGTGGTAGGAATTAAATTGCAGCTTGTGAACTATTTTCTATCAGAACAATGAATAAACAAAATTGTTAGCCGCAAATATGTCATCTGCAGCGAAGATAATTGGCATAAACATAACTGAAGGATGCACATTGCGATAACAAATATTGCTATAACATTCAATCCTACGTGCATCAACGTATATTTACATTTTACAGCATACAAGCACGCATCTCTACGGCATACGTGCTCATATTACACGCGCTCACTTACAGGAAACAAAAGGAATAAAAAGCATCGAAGTTACGTCGCGACCATAATGGCCGGCTGTAGCGATGCCTTGAATGAAATTGCAATTTCGCCAGCGATCAAAAGATGAAAATTTCTCTGCTGCTCGGCGGTGGGAATGGAAACATCTGCTAAGGTCCGCTTCCTGCGCCGATGCCCTGACGTGCTGCTTTGCAGGAGAACGGCTTCGAATGTGTAAAATTTATACTTATTTAAATAATGAACTGTGCTGGGATGTATGGAAGGGAAGGAAGAAAAATCAATCGGGAAGAAGGCAAACAAAATATACGATAAGAGAAGGAAAGATTCACACGGCGGGAACGTACAAGGATAATAACGTTCAAGATGAAAATCGAAGAAGCGTTTACAGGGAAAATATTCATAGGAAGGAAAGTTCATGGGAGGAGTTGGAACGTTCAACTCGAGCTGCGATTATTAACTTTCCAGGTAGCGTTGTATCAAAGACAATCGAAATAAATAATAACGAACTTATAAATTCTTTTCCGTACGTTCGAGACCATATTGTTGATATCTATTCCCCCACAGTGGACATAAGTTCAAGATGGAATGAAAGTTTTCTGCTTCATACAAAGTTTATTGCTTCAAATGCACATCATTAACGAAATTCAGTCTCAATTCACCACACCATCGTTAGTTGTCACTCTCACACCTAAAAAAGATGAACCCCACCATTCATCAGCATCATCACTGCACTCGTTCACACAGCTACACATTTAAAGTCGATCACTAGAAACAAAAATTCAAAATCAAAGTCGTCTCAGCTCCGGCCGACCGCCAGTCATTAAACCGTCCATTCAGGATTAATTGGGCCTTCAATAGAGATAAACAAGAAGCCAAACATTACAGCCGCAATTAGTTGTGTATATTATGTTATTTCATGTATACTGGATCTCATCTACACATGCACACACGTGTATATATATTTTGGTAATGACTCGCTTCTTCACACTTGTATTCATTCCAGTGTTCACCTCTGCTGTGTCTCCTCACTTTATTCAAGTATGTGGCCCCAAGGTTAGTGAATTCATTTGCTTACATTCAACTTATTCAAGTACATGGCCCCCGTAATCTAATTGTTACATTCACAACTACTGAAACATTCATTTGTCGACAAAGATATTGCCGAAGCAAGACTGTGATAGATATATATAGACCCACTGTGGGCCAAAGATTATATTAGCTTCAGAAATTCTTGGCTCCAATGTAGGCTTCATATGTGCCACCAATAACAGGATATCTTAATTTACGTGGCGAACTTTGCAGCATGAAGAGAACCCATTTAAAAAACAATAATGGATTTGTAACTATAAACTTGATAACAATGTATTCCATGTACAGTATTGAGGAAAGAGAACCACGTAATGCCTATAAAGCTTAGTACTATAAAAGTAACAGTTGTTGAATAATCAAATGAAAACGATAAAAACGTAAAGGACATCATGTGTAAGACAATTTAAATGTAATTTTATATAATAATTATTTCATAATATATTTAGAGGGTTAGTTTGGCAATTTAATTAAGTTGCCTGGAAAGGCATTGTGCTGAAGTTTAGATAACATTAACGATCATTTCGGTTACGGCGATGGTAATCATTGTCTAAAAAACGAAGCTCGTTCTCCATATAATACGATGCGAAATTGTATCATCAAAATTTATCGTCACGGTCTATACTATCCAGCACGAGACACAGACAGCAGCTCTCTCCGCACTCACAGTAGCGCAGGCAATCTAAAAACTGCTGTGTACAACTGTATACAATGTATAGATGTATACAATGTATTGCTACGAAGAATGTATCGCTACTTGATGTAATATTGCTTTCGCAAAGCAAATTTTCCGAGAAATATAGTGAATAGCAATACAGATGCAAATCTGTAAAGCTTGTTTAGATGGTACTATTATCAATAGAACAATTTCTTATTTGCAATATATTGCTGCTATACTGTATAGAATGGAAGGAAAGTAGAGGCACTAATTAATTAAGGGCGAGACGTCTCAACCCTGTACCACCACGAGACCTTAACGAGCGACGTATGTAAATAGCAGCGCAGTTGCGTAGACTGAAAGTGATTATAGACGAATTTACACTATATAGAATGGATGAAAAAGAAGCACTAATTGAGAGCGAGGTGTCTCAATCCTGTACCATCACGCGACGTTAAAAACGACGTATGTAAATAGCACCGCAGTTACGTAGAAAAAAAAGTGATTATAGGCAAATTTATACTGCATAGAATGAACGGGAAGCAGAAGCACTAATTAAAGGCGAGGTGTCTTACCCTGTACCATCACGCGACGTTATAAACAAAGTATGTAAATAGCAACGACGTCTCGTACAAACATGAGTAATAATGAGTTTAAAAATTACTTTTTAAAGACAACACTTCTAAAGAGGCCAGTGTCTCCTTTGTTACACATGTGCAATGAATTTCTTATTTTATTTTCAAATAGTATTATTTTCAACTTCTTTAATATTGAAAAAATATTCAATTGTTTCAATTATTTATTATGTCAATTGATTCAAGCATTGTCTCAGATTTTACGCAAGTGTGCCAAATTTCGGATATATTGGACAGGTATAGAAGTGTGTTAAATATCAATTTCAAGATTTGTAACAGACAAACAAACAAACAACAAGAAGTGAAGTTAAAGAGAAGTGTTGTTACAAAATATGCGTTCAAAATTACTTTTTAAAGACAAGACTTCTCAAGAAGCCAGTGTCTCCAATGTTACACATGTACAAAAAAATTATTTTTAAAATTCTTCTCAATATCTACATTTTTTTAATTTATTTATTCTGTCAATTGATTCATGCATTGTCTCCAATTTTACGCATGTGTGCAGAATTTCGGATCGATTGGACAGGTAGAAGTGTGTTAAATATCAATTATAAGAATTGTAGCAGACAAACAAACAACAAGAAAAGAAGTTAAAGAGAAGTGTTTAATAATGGACACGTTTAGACGCGACTTACTACTCAAGGGGCAAGATAACGTTCGCCCATGAAAGAAATTCGGAAGGAAATACCGATATGAATATTACTAAATTAAGTGTCATCATGAGATAAGAGTGTCTTAAACAACTATAATCATATTAGAACTGGTCGAATTTCACGACTTTCATTATATACTTTATAAAATGCCAGATGCACTGAACTGTGGTCACTATGAACTGATCAGAGCAGAATTTATAAGATAAGCAAAGAAAATTATCTTTCTTGGTATCATAAATAAACATACTTAGGTATCTTGTTCCGTGAATCACAGAAGCGTATACCAAATACCGGACCAGCAACACGCATTATATTTGCCTCTGTCGTGCGTCACGCCACCCCCCTCCCCCAACAATTGTTCAGTTCAATGGCCAGCAAACTCACGTGATTGAAAACCAACAAACTTCATTGTAGATGTGGTTCAAGTGACCATCGGTCGGCCATCTCTCTTCCTGTCAGCACTGCCATCTCCTACCACTCACTCCCACACCGTCTGCCACTCCCGATAATCTGAAACTCACCCCAACATGCTGCTAATTTCCACAATCACAACCATCTGCTCCTGTCTACCACTTCCCACTCCAACCACTCCCCACAATTACCACTCTCTTACGCGCTTCAGTACCTCTCTCCAAGTACCCTTTCAACCACCCTACTCCACCCGCCACTCGACCACCCGCCACTCACCGGAACTCACTCCCGACATGATGGATGGCGGCGGGACTAATTTGGCAGCATCTCAGCAGCGGCGGCGGCGCAAAAGCGCAGCAAAACACGATAGTTCGGCGCAGCGCCTAATGGATTTCCACAACTGAAGCCCAGAGTAAACTTGCTACGCAATTTCCGAGTGTAGCTTGCAAAATATCGGGAAAATAATAAAAAAAAAACAATCAAGTCCGAACGTGGCCGTATTGCAGCAGAGCACCTCGGCTGCTGATGCTCCTATTTAACCTAACCTAACCTAACCTAATCTAGCCTAATCTAGCCTAATCTAACCTAACCTAACGGCGCAGGTTCCTGCGTCTGACCAGTCCCGGACTGCATGCCGAAATCGTTTCTGCTTCACACAATGCTATTCCTACCAGGGTTTGAGACGCCCATTGCTATTGATGAATCATATAAGGCTATATTAGAATTTATAACATAATAATGCGTAGTTATTGCGTATAATTATAGGTAATGGATATTTTATAGATCATGGCACAAGCATCGAGGTGTTGCTACCGACTGATGTTTTTTTATTAAAAGAGAAGTTCCGTATATTCATGATATGTTGATAAATGTTCATCGCCCTCAAATAGCTGACTTAGGTCACAAACAACGGTGTTTGAGGAATCACATTTAATTTAGACACAAGATAAACCACCATTGGGAGGCTGAATGAATAGTTTAAGAGCTATGTATCGGAATGTTACGATAATTCTTGATTATTAAAAAGAATTTTTTCCAATCAGTTACGGATCACGACAACAAAAAATATCTTAGATCCTTGACTCAGCAAAGAAAATACCGTACGCATTACTTGGTAACTGCATCTCTTCAGTGGTTGATTAATTATTTTTCAAATCTCTAACGATGGATATAATAATAATAAAATTTTCATTCTTTCTTGTAATTTAACTTGGCAACTGCATTTCCACAGTGGATGATTAATTATTTTTTGAAATCCCTAACAAAAGGTATAACAATAATAAAATTAACAATTGTTCTTGTAATTTAACTATAGTGGGACTATATTGCGTACAAGCACGACCTCGTACGATGTTGCTGTTCCTTTATTTGTTGGTCGTAAGTTTCGAGCTGATACACACATTCCCTTCAACAATTGTTGCTACAGGATGTGCTGCTTTTAGGAGCGGGACCGAGAGTCCTATAGGTACATTCTAACGCTATTTTCATCGGCTTGGATTTACATGTTCAAAATTGTAGGTGGAACATGGCAGGCCTACCTTCGGCCGACAAAAATCCAACCATCATTAGGAACAAGGCGATGTAATGTTGGAGATATTCAAAATAGGTTGGAGAGCAGCGCAAAATTGGACTACAAATGTCGAATACGAAGTCTTTGTTCTTGGTGCTTCATCGCTGTGTTGCTCCAGCGCCGGAGGCTCGTCCTCTGCTGCAAATCGGCGCCGCTTCAGCGCAGGATTATGGTCGGCCAGAGCAACACGACTCTAGCTTCAACTGAAGGAGGGATCATTTGGTTACGAAAGACCGAGCCTGCTTTTCACCGCGATTTAACGTAAAATATAAGGGGTATATAGGGAGCAACACGTGTAACGGGTACACTGGTATTAACGCGTGCAACGGGTACACTGGGTGTAATGCTTGTAACGGGTGTATTATAAGTTATAAACGTTGCGAACGCGGCCTTGGGGCACCACGGCTACGTACACTTAAGATCCCGTAGACTAGTTGAGATTTTCCCTGAGTTTCGTCGGACGAGGCCAGAAAAAATTTGAAATAATATTAATAACATTCAATAAATTTTAAATTGATTATATCGGAAATGTTTAGATGAAATTATTTCAACTTGTAAGATTGGGTAAATTTGAGGTCGTAATTTCATTAGACATGGATTCAACTTAAAAAAAAAAACATTGTATGAAGGTTACTTAACTTACATTAGAATGGTCGTTAATATTTTAAAATTTATTCTAAATTTGAATTTAATATTATACGTTCGTCTCGCATACTCCAGGACAAGTAATCCCAACTCATGTCAGCTATCCGTTATTTCTCCCAATCCGAACAACATCCTCTCAATAGTTATTCATATAACATTATGATTATTCGTCCAATTTATGATCTGGAATATATCAAATTGAATCAAAATTATGAAATATCTACCAATCTCATGTTTCAATTTTACTTACAATCGTTGAAATAATTCAATCAAACATACCAGATGAATTTATTAATTATCTACATCGAACGGGAACAATAACTGAAGAAAATTTATCATTATTCAGTATAGCTACTCGACATAAAAGAAGACGAAATCCTCTTCGAACGATTGAACACCAACCACACAAGGGATAAACGTTTACAGTAATAACAAAGTAATAACCTTTAGGAGATGGAATAATATAGAAACATTTCCTAAAAGATTTCGAAGCCTAAAATGCAGGTTCAAATGTATTAATTAGATACAACAAATTAATGATAAGGCATCGTTGTGAAATCCTCGTGTCCAGAGTTTCTATAGGAATAATTAAAAATTTATGTCTGACAGCCACTCATAAATAAAAAATGTGTCACAATAATGTACGAAGGTAGAGTAGGAGATTGTCAGTTTCGTATAAGGAAAGATATGCACGTAGAGCCTAATTTCACACCAGGCAAATTACGTTAAAGCGATGTTAATTACGCGTTGACTTCGCTGAAACAACATTTAATCAACGTTATATAAACGTCAAATGCTAATTAGTTCAAACTTCACCTACGCTGATCTTGCAGAGGATATTCCATTCTCAGTTCTTAATGCAACACAAGAAGCGATGAAAAACGTTCCGCGAGACCGAAGGTATCCATAATTGGGGTCAATACGTTAAACTGCGTTGGAATAAAACGGTTACCTTGCTTACATCATATAACATAATATTATACCCAGATAGTGTAGTCTATCGCTGTACAAGATACTAAATTGAACACATAACCGTAACTGTAACGGGTACACTGGGTGTAACGCTTGTAATGGGTGTATAAGTTACAAAGTGTTGAGAACGCGGCATTGGGGCACTATACGGCTAAGTGCACTTAAGGTCCCGGAGACTAGTTGAGATTTCCCTGAATTTTGTCAGACGAGGCCACAAAAATTTTGAAATAATATCAATAACATTCAATATATTTTTAATTAATTATATCGAAAATGTTTTGAATAAATTACTTCAACTTGATAGATCGAGTGACGCAATTTCAATAGCTTTCCTTTCTCAGTTCGTAATGCAACATGAAGTTTCATCTCTTGAAGAGATAAAAAACGTTCCGCTAGACCGAAGACATCCAAAATTGGGATCAATACGTTAAACTGCATCTGAATAAAACGGTTACCTTATATCGTATACCATAAAATCATCTCCAGATAGTGTATTCTATCGCTGTACAAGATACTAAATTGAACACTAAACCGTAACTTTTTCACAGACCTGCAGTCGCGGCCGCTGTTGAGGCTCTACATGTGTAGTTAGGTGGTGTTTATTACGTACCTGCCCAGGAAACAAACGATGGTAAAAGTTCTTAGAATTGTTGCATTTTATGATAACAATGATAGATAATATAAAGATATAATATAAATTATTTCTATATTGTTGTCACTAATTGTTGTTACTACTTGTTCATTTGATCAGCGGTCTAAAAACAGGAATTTAGCGCAGTGAAAATCGGGAATAAATAATTATGAATAGAAAATAGTAGAAAAGCCAACATTTCTTTCACATTTTGCTAGGTTTTCATTGGAATAAAGTTTTCGTTGTTTTTAAATTGCTTTAAACGAATTTTTCCCATGTATGTAAAGCATATGTACTCTTTTAAAACCTCCTGCAACTATAGAATTTTGCCGAGAACACCTTTTTTCGATTGGATCGTTCATATGTAACATTAAACATAAATTAATCGATATATTAAATGCAGTTTGTTGAGGCGTGCACAACTGTCAAAATAAATGGGTAAAGGTTTCATAGTCAATGGCAAAAACCAAATGTATTTATTGCAATATTCATCGAGTTACCGTAATAAAAATTTCGGTATAAACGAGGAACCAGCATCGATGGTATTTTAATCACCCAGAATCTAGAAATAAACTGAATTTGTTGTGAATCATACAAAAGTCTTCAAATAAATAATAACATCGTCAACCTAACAGCCAAAATTGTTTGTCGGTTGAATGACCTTCAAAGAAGTCCACGACTACCAAAATTGCTGAAAAAATGGAATGAAAACATGCTTTAAGTTCATCAATATATATGATACAATTACGCTGATACACCTGAACATATTAAGACATGACAACAAAATTTCACTGTAATTCCTTCAGCAAATAAAAATGAATCTCATGGAAGCATGTAGGAAAAAAAACACTTTTTTATTTGGACAAGATGATTACAGGGACAGCTTGCCACAGCAAATGGCAGAAATATCATAAGCACGTTAGACCGCGACTGCATTGCGTGTTGAAGCGGAAGAATCTCAATCAAAAGCTCTGCGTCTTTGATGACGGGAGTTGTCACGCAGGTGCGGACTCACTGCATTTGTTGCATTCATACAGCAGTTTAGTGTTGTGGCAGTTTCGGTGCTGCAGTTGTAGTGCAGCTACTCTGTCAGTTATGCTGATGTATAGCTTTTGTGCAGCTGACATGCAGCTGATACGTGGCTTTGATGCTTCGCTTTGTGCAGCTGACATGCAGCTGATGCGTGTCTTTGTGCAGCTGACATGCAGCTGATGCGTGTCTTTGTGCAGCTGACATGCAGCTGATGCNTTACAGCAGTTCAGTGTTGCATTCTTACAACAGTTTAGTGTTGCATTCTTACAGCAGTTTAGTGTTGTAGCAGTTTCTACGCTGCAGTTGTAGTGCAGCTGTTCTGTCAGTTCTATATGGTAACGAAGACGTCTCAACGTTGCACCTTTTAACACTCTACCGCCTGGCACAGGTAACCGGAGCAATACTGTCTTTGTCACAAGCCTATATACTTCCCAAAAAGGATACGTTCTAGTGAGCGCAAAATGACTTGCACTGATGGTTGCCGCCTAACAACTTTAAAATGTTCACTATTGCGTACAAACGTCCTCAGGCTGCTACACTCAACAGTTTACGTATAATTTAAGTTGGGAGTTATGTTCCAGGAGAGTGACATACGGCGGTATAGAGGGTTAATTAAGTAAAGCGCACCTCTAAGACAAATGTTGCACGGTTGCAGCACATGCAGCAGCAAAAGCCACAGAATGTGAACGACAACTGAATCGTATTTTTATCATCATCGCGTGTGAAGACATCAGTGGCCAAAACCACTCAAACATATTTTAGTTAACACCCGTACTCTAATTTAACAACCCCTTGCGGTTAGTTTAAAACATTTCCAAATCCACGGAGAAAGCACGTGGTGCTCCAGTTGATCTACGACAGCAGCATGGTTGCAAAAATGATGAAAGAGACGATAATAATATTAAACGGCTCAGGAAATTATTTTCTTTCCACTAAGAAGGATAATAGAATCGTTGCTGGGATATGATACCTCATTCAATGTGATCTAACACCACCATAGAGCATTGAAGTTGCCAGCAAACGCGGCAACTTCTTTTCGGTTAATTAAAAATGAAATCTGGTCATTCATTGACACCTACAGTCAATGTCGTACAGAAGATAATGTTAGATGGCGTTTATAGGACAGAAGTGCGTGCAGTATACAGGATCTCGAACACTAATCCTGTCATACGGCAACAGGACTCGGAACTACGCATGATCGACAGGGAAACTCGGAAATGAATTTACATGCACCAGATCCAGGTACACATCTGCTGAAATGCAGCTGATGCATGGCTTTGTGCAGCTGACATTGATCTGATGCGTGGCTTTGTGCAGCTGACATGCAGCTGATGCGTGGCTTCGTGAACCTGACAAGCAGCTGATGCATTACTTTGTGCAGCTGACATGCAGCTGATGCATTACTTTGTGCAGCTGACATGCAGCTGATGCATTACTTTGTGCAGCTGACATGCAGCTGATGCGTAGCTTTGTGCAGCTGTGAAGTGCAGCTCACTATTCGCAATCAGAGGCTTTTGTTCGGCCGGCGCGTACGTATGCGGCTTACGCACTCGACTTTAGTTATTTTTTGTCATAAAATTTGTCTCGGTATTTCCCCAGGTCTCAAAACCTTGATTGCAAACTAACAATAATTACAATGTAAAGTCGTACAGGCATATTGTTAACTTTGATATTCAATATACAAATTAAAAACGTTCATCAATGAATAACACGGCGATTCCGGGGAATTGTACAGCAATTATTTTAGGCTAGCAGTACTGAAAATGTATAGTCTTATCTAAATTGTTAGTATAGTTTAATGAATATTGATTAAACTAATCTCAAAAATCGCTCTCCATAGCCGTGACGCTGAGACTTATTTAATGTGTTCGTCCAGCGCTAATGTGTTCATTGTAAATGAACGCGATGAAAAATAGTGAACACTGGAAGAAATGTAACGCGGAAATTAATGAAACATTCGAAGAGAATTTCGTGGAGTCCCTCGAATTCATGAGGTTGTCACTTCCAGAGGGAGAGAAAAAATGGCAATGTTAGGGAGAGAGTGAAGAAAGTCGAGCTGTTGGTTCAGAGAAAATAAAGAGGAATGTGAGGGGAATTGTGAGGGAATTTGAGCTGTTGGTTGAGAGAAAAGAAAGAGGAATATGAGGGGAATGGTGATGGAAATAGAGGTGTTGGATGGGCTAGAAGGGTGGACAAAAGGCCAGTGGCAAGATGGAGGGGCGATAAGAAAGTAACAAGAGAAAAGCGAGGGTGCGAATATGAAAACTAGATGACAGGAACAAGGATAGACGGTAAGGAGGGTACGTGCGCGGCGAAAAAAGGAAGTAGGGGAAGGGGGTGAGGGTAAAAAGGGAATGAAGGGAAAAAGGGGAAGGAGGAGAAAAGGGGTGAAGGGTTCATGCCGCTCCCCTCAGTTAGCAATTGCTCATCAAAGGCCCTCTTGCTGCCAGCAGGGCGAATAGCTTAATGAAAATCAGGAGCGAACTATCGCCGGCCATCGAATACACGACAGCCATGACTGTCACCGTCCAGCCACGATTTGCGCCAAAGCGAGTCATCTTACTCGTCATCAAATGGAACGTCGTTGATGGGTGACTGGACGCTGTCGGATGTATGGTCGGCCGTCTAAGCCGCGCCTATAACGATCTTGTTCGGACAACTAACGGAAGAAGATGTGATTCCTGAGTTTGATGGAAGATAGTTGAGATGATGAGAAAAAAATAATCGATACTGTAAAATTCTTCCACTATTTTAAATCGAGAACATGGATAAATGTTAAAAATGGCTGTGTGAATAAGCATCGGAGTTTAACAGAACTCGCCTGTTTGATATTTTCAGACTGACAAAAAAATTAGTTCATACAGCGCATCCTCTTCGCGGCGTGATGGTTATACTAAAAATAATATTTATCATCACGCCTCGAAAATAATATTCATCATTTTTTAATATGCACTGAAAAGTTATACTCCCTCATAAATTGCTATCATGTCCGTTCTGAGCTTTACTGCAATCAAAAAAAAAATTATTTAAATATTTTAGACAGCAAATCCGGAGTTTAGTCAGAACACATAACTATATTATTACCCTTAATATCAATTGACTCGTGCAAATTCATTAGCACATACTTTATGTAAAAAGGACTTAATTAACATTAAAACAAATTCCTGAATTAAAATTCTCTAAAACGAAATGATGATTCTCTAAAACTGTCATGAGAAAGGCTTGATTTAAATTACCGCATAATTAAGCCAAATAAGTAGTTCGTGCGATTCGACAGCGATCACTCAAAAGAAATTTCCGTACGACGGCTCCTCGAACGTTAACTTCGGGATTAAGAAGTTATATTGCCGAGACACCGAGAAACGGAACACTTCAAACTTAGCAGAATCTTTAATGGAATGAAAGTGGACTGGATAAATTCTAAGCGATTTTAGTCAAAGTTTTAATTGGGTTTCTTAGAGGAGCTGAACGTAATAGTTCTCTACGCTTTAGCCCGTCGCATAGAAACGTTGCTGTATGCAAGATATGTTAGCTGGAAGTCACGTTCGTTAAAATATTGGATTAGGATTCCTTGTACGACAACGAAGAATGTCATCCAATATGTGAACCGATGATTATTATAATTTATTCTTGAGATGAAGCTCAACATGTATCTTTCCAGGTCAAATTAGCATTAGATGTTTCTTTATATTTTACTATGAAGATTTATGAGTGACTGCAGAACAGAAAAAATGAAGTTTAAACCGGTATTTGTTTATTTTGAAAAAAGTCCTCATTTCTCATTAGTGACAAATTGAGTAGAAATTCAGTAATCTAGAGTCACATTCTGCAAGTGGAATTTGAGGACCTAATACCTTATATTCAGATACTGCAATGCTTCATAATTGGGCAAATTGCGCTCCCAAAATCTAGTTCTACTCTGGTACCGAAGCCTAGTTGCTTAGGAAAATTAGGATAAGAAAATTTTACACGTACCAAAGAAATAAGGGAAACTGAAATTGCTTAGGAGCATAATTTGTGAAGCAGACGTACGCCAGATTGAGCAGGTGCGCTCACTTGGCTCAGTTTTAATAGACTGGCTTGAGTTTTGCTCGTTGCGTTGATTGCAGGAGCCGAGAAATTCGGTTAGCGAACGTCGCGACCGACAGCGCGCCTGATTGACGGCCCGCTTTTTGGCAGCAGAAGCTGGCCAGACGCTCGGCAGAATTTCAATGCGGTGAGAAACGCCCGCAGAAACACTGGAATATTACCGGTGACGAGGTCCAGATAAAAAGAGTGAAGTTAAAACTACGTGAACGGACTGAAAACAGGAAGGGGGTAAGCGGATTGAGCGAAAAATATGGTAAATCGAGTCCTGTATACTGACACAATGACAGGAACAGAATTCTATATTTTCTCTATGTTTATCGACATTTTTGACAGTTCTGCTCAATAACTTCTAACAGTACAATAGTGTTGGATAAAAAAATGAACAGAAAATAAAAAACTACAGGTAAGAAAACTCTCAAAGAAAAAAAAGTCTGGTAAAATTATAAACTTTATTCCTGTAGCTTCGCACGGCTGCACACAAATCGTATTCATAGCACATAAGACTTGAACGATTTTATTTTTGTTATTACAAAATCCACTCATTCATGTTTCGCCCTCCATAGCCGTGGCACATAAAACTTGAATGATTTTATTTTTGTTATTACAAAATCCACTCATTCATGTTTCGCCCTCCATAGCCGTGGCACATAAAACTTGAATGATTTTATTTTTGTTATTGCAAAATCCAATCATTCATGTGTCGCCCTCCACAACCGCGGTAAACACAAGCATATGTATGATCCCCTTGGGCGCATACTTTCAAAAAAAGTTAAGAGATCGTAAGTTCATCAGCCAATCATTGACGGCCTTTCAGGCAAAATCCACCAATCATTGACGAGAAAATAGAGCGTAAGTACTTACGTTCACTTAGCAAGTTTTGAAAGTATGGCTCGGGCTCCACGCAAGCACCGGCCCGAAGTGGCTAGCTGCCAGCCAAGCAATCTGCGAATATGAGGCAAAAGACGCAAGAAAATGAGACCCCGAGGACCGATGGGGGAAATTAATTGTCTAGTTGTGGGTGATGAGATGTGCAGCGGGTGATGAGATGTGCAGCGGGTGATGAGATGTGCAGCGAGTGATGAGATGTGCAGCGGGTGATGAGATGTGCAGGGGGTGATGAGATGTGCAGCGGGTGATGAGATGTGCAGCAGGTGATGAGATGTGCAGTGGGTGATGAGATGGGTTGTGGGTGATGAGATGTGCAGCGGGTGGTGAGATGTGCAGTGGGTGATGAGATGGGTTGTGGGTGATGAGATGTGCAGCGGGTGGTGAGATGTGCAGTGTGTGATGAACAGACAAGTGATGATAAAACCGATGTCAGCGCTCCGTTGCGGCATAACAAACTGCATTTTGCATTGCTGTCAATTTGTATTGCTGAATAAAATGTATTAATTATAGAATCTCTGGCTGCATCTAATGAATTGCTTCACAAAATGTATAGCTGTTCACACTTTATTAGTTCGCAACACATATTGCAAACATAATGCCTTGCTTTTCATAATGTAAAGCTATATTATAGTGTATCGCTTTACAGAATGTGTAGCTGTATACCTGTGTAAGGCCCTGCTTTTCAGAATGCATAGATGTGTAATGTGTATTGACCCATGTACACAGCATATACTGTGTTCAATAGCAAACTGCAAATCATTCTGTATTGATGCATGAAATAACTTGCTTCAAAGTAAGTATAGACATAGTAAGTAAGTACAAATTATATCTTTGCAAAAATGTATGGCTGTGTAGAATGTATTGACCCATGTACACAGCATGTGCTGTGTTCTAAAGAGAATTGCAAGTCACGGCCCGTAAGTGACCTAATCATCCATGCATCTGAACAGCCCAAGGATAGTCAACATAAATCTTCAATAATTACGCCTTGTATTTTCATTTAAATCTATTTTTAATAAAAAACGCCTCAGGTCAACCAGTTTTTTAATATTTGCAGTTTATTTTATTAGACAGGAAACATGCACCGATCGTACAATGTAACAAAAAATTGTGAAGGAAAATAACAAACATTTCAAGGTAAGTTACGTTGAAGTAAGGACAAAAATTGCTGGGTTCTTGGCAGGGACATAGATTGCATCTATGTTAAAAGTAAACTAAAATCAACTGTAAAACTTTGATTTTAAAACTGTAATTAATTAGTTTTGAAATTAATTTAAATTCTAGATTAAGCCCTCCCCGTCCTTCTGATCGGTGAACAACGTGAAGCACAGCAGCGCTCGTTGTTAAGCTGAAACTTCGATTCCATTTGTGATAGTAAGAAGTTAATATATGAAAAAAATAAGCATACATGATAAAAAAAATGCGAATACATAATGAAAGTAAGCACCCCCGCAAGTTAGGCACAGTAACGCCGGCACTTTAGCGTCGAGTTCGAAGCTTTTTGGCAATTGCCGCGCCTTATTAATTAAGCTAACGGCGCCTGCCAGTGTCTTCTGAGATTACCTTATTATAAGCGTGCGCAGCGCGGTGTCTGGGGGACCACTCAGCGGGAGAACACTCAATGGGGGATCACACAGTGGGGGGATCACTCAGTGGGGAATCATTCAGGGGGAGAACACTCAGTGGGGATCACTCAGTGGGAGAACACTCAGTGGGGGACCACACAGTGGGGGGACCGCTGAGTAAAGGGGCCACTCAGTCGCGGACCACATATATAGTAGGGGGACCAGTAGCGAGGGATCACACAGGGATCACACGCCCCAAGTACGCATGAGCTGCATCCTGCACAGCAGCGCCTCTGTACGCATGGCCGCTCGCGCCACGTGCGTATATGCGGCGCATTGAACAGCGTGCAGGAATTTATCGCAGGAATAAATCAAGCGTAAGTGCACGCAACATCCCAAGGCTTGTACGCTGCAGCCTGATCGACGATCTCTCAAACACAATCTTAAATCAAGAGACTTCTTATTTAACTTGACCGACGAAAACCCGGCCCACGTGATGTAGCTTCACAAGGCAAAGAAAAGCCTATTGTTGGATTATCTTCTATAGGTATCATCATTTCATTCCTTTATTTACGGGAAGAACTACTCTCAGTTTGAAATTAGAAGGAACAAATTACGGTTTCCACCTTCATGCAAAAAAAGAAGACCTTCGGTAGATACAAAAGTAAAATTCAATACCAGGCAATTCGATATCCGAATTTCGAATAATATTAAATACCCGAATTTCGTTTTAACTGACATGAGGTTGTTACTTATTAACAAATTCTTATCACGAAAGTTCACTTAGTTCATTGGCGAAAGAAAAAATGTATTCATAATAATCACAACTAATTTCTGAAGACCACCGAAATCTCACAAAGCAATACGAAAAAATAATCCAAATTTGAATCATCGAATGCATTTTTCATATTCTGCAGTTGAACCATACAATGGTATCCTATAAATAATTTTTAAAAATCAATGAGCAATCATTACTAGGCGAACATAATCTGTTCAATTATATAATCGGTTTGCGAATTCACCAATTTCTCCCCTCTAAGTATCTTGTAAGACTCAAATATAATCATCTATAAATAGGGAATAAATAGGGAGAAGTCTTTCATCTCGCCACACTACGCAGTTTATTTTTTAAGGCCTCCCACACTCACCATTCCAACATAAATGGAATTAATTTTATTAATTAAAAACAGGGAATGGTTTCATGTCAATGATCAGGGCCCCGACAGTTTAATTGTTGATGATGTGTATCGAATTAGAAGCAGCTTGTGTATCATGCTTATATCTAAGTACTTATATTATTAGTTTCCTTTTAAATTGCAGGTTCACCAAAAATTTAAAAGGAAAGAAAACGCCATCAAAATTCATTGTATCTTCAATGAAAAAGTTCCAGAAACCAGCTCAGTTCAAAAACATCATATAGGAAACTTTTGTTCGATCAGATTTTTGAACTAGTGAAGGAGCTGTTCTGCTAAACGTTTTCATTAAAGAAATGGTTAATTAACATGGCCGTTTTATCATGCATATATCTTGCCTATTATAGACTGCGGTCCTGTGGTATAGCGTTTAACGGGACCCCGTCAGAGATCGATGATGTCATACATCATATTGGGGGAACAATATTAAGGCAGAGATGGTTTCAAGGAGGGACTCATGTGCTTGCATGCGTGTGATGACCATTATTCCAGGTTTTCTTTCGTTAAGATGAATACCTACACTATAAAATATGTATAAAATACGAGGCTGATGCTTTCCGACTAACGATAATTTATATAGTAGAATTTCACAAACAGCATAAACACAACTGAGTTTATTATTATTAAATGGAAAATGCTCATTTAATTCGGAGGCAAGATGTCGGCTATTCACTTGCAATCGAACATCGTCGATTTTCAATCAACCTACAACACCAGTTCCCAATACGAACATGAAAATAGAAGTTTTGATTCATACAGAATATCTATGGCAATAAAAGAATCGACAACCACGGCGCTATAACCTATTCAAGTAATGGACGAATTATCGGTGATGGGAGCAATGAAGAAAAGCTCGCTCAGGAGCGTTCCAGTTGGCGTTCCCAGGCAGCATCGTAGACGCTCAATCGACGTAATTATTAATTATCGTGAACACTTATATGGTACTTGTGTGCACATCTGTTTTAGCGTACACTCATTGAGTATTTGCGTACACTCGTAGAGTATTTGCGCACACTCGGTTAGTATTTGCGTACACTCATTGAGTATTTGCGTACACTTATTGAGTATTTGCGTACACTTATTGAGTATTTGCGTACACTTATATATATTGAGTATTTGCGTACACTTATTGAGTATTTGCGTACACCTATTGAGTATTTGCGTACACTTATTGAGTATTTGCGTACACTTATTGAGTATTTGCGTACACTTATTGAGTATTTGCGTACACTNAAAGTTAAATGATTAATTTTAGGGCAACAATTGAGAGCGAGCATAACATTTTCCCACTATATACCTAAGTGAGAGAAAAAATCATGTAGGCGCGTTAACAATAAGATCTACCACAGCGCACTACACATGGCCATGTCTTATTTATTCAGGACTGGAATTTCAATCAAAGGTGCATTAATACGACTGGAAGTTTCAACTCGCACTTAGTGACAGAAAACTGACCACTTCTGTGGGTCTAAAAATCGGCCCAAATTGTGATCCTTATCTCTTCATAAGTGTAGTATTTTGACTCCATTAACGTAATTCCATTATCTTGGATGAAAGATGTATTTTGAAGTGCATAGATAAGATCAGTATCACTGTATAGGGTCGTTTTGTCAACAGTGAATTTGGTTGCCAATGAGATAACTCATGTTCTTAGCTACCGCCATATGCGGTGGGCCGCGCATATTAAAAAGATTCAAGATATTTACCGCAAGGCAGGAAATTCAAAACTTATGAAGCTATCATACATATAGAGACATTTGAAAAATTGCAGGGAGCATAATTGACGGTGTTCGAATTCTTCTAACAATTAATTGAGCAGGCCTTAAATCCACAAAAATAGTTAAATTTTTGTGGATAAATTAGTTTTACGATTATTTGGCAGTCCAAAATTTAACTATGGCTGTTTTATTTCAATGCAAATAATGAATAAGCTGCAGCATATATATTAGCTTTCTCCAATGTGAGGTCAGCATTGATATATGAGCTATTTATAATAGGTCAGCATTGATATATGAGCTATTTACAATAGGTCAGCATTGTTAAGAGCTATTCACAATAGGTCAGCATTCGATCGTGTGAGCCTTATGCAACGAGAGATCATCAGATGTCAGCATTGACAACAGCTTTGAAGAATGAGAAGTCCTTGTTATGAACTTCCAGGGATAAGCGGCCGAGTTCAATTTAATATGCTTTCTACTGGCGCATTTCCCGTTACGTAGTTCAGAAATTTATCGAGCGAATTCTCAGCGCACTCGGCATTAATTAGATTCAAGAAGTAATTTAAAACAACATGAAAGTGAAATATTAAGCGAAATAAAACTTGACAGCCAGTCTTCCTATCCGATAACTTTGGAAGCCTTCAATAGTTTTGCAAAATTGGTTCGGTTTACATATGATAGCTTCGAAGTATATTTTTCACTGCAATTATATACGTATCTCACTGCAATTCTACGAACAAAATTACTAGCGTATTTCAGAATAAAAAAAACATCAAACAAAAACGTAAAATAAGTTTTCTTGATCAGTAAAGATATGTTTGTGATCTGTATTTCTTTTACGATAAATTGTTTCTAAATCAAATTAATGTTATGGACAGTTGATCGGTGATGATGTAGCGGCTTGTAAGTCATATGTCCTGGCTCTTCAGTTTCGCCTGACCAAAAGCTAATCGTTCGTCCTAGCGCGCTTCAGTTCCGCCTGTCCTAACGCAAGTCGTTCGCCCTGAGCTTCAGTTCCGCCTGTCCTAACGCAAGTCGTTCGCCCTGAGATTCAGTTCCGCCTGTCCTAACGCAAGTCGTTCGCCCTGAGATTCACTCCCGCCTCTCCTAACGCAAGTCGTTAGGACAGACCTTAGCTTATATAAATCATAAATAAACGCGAAAATATTTAATCCAGATCGAGTCCTGATTATATGCACGCAGCATTGGACCATTACAAAAACTATGTAATTGAAAACAAGCTGGTATATTACACGGCTGGTATATTACACAAAAGCCGAACAGTGCTAACGGAAACGATTAACAGAACCAGTGCACATTATAGTTATAACGGCCTGTCACATCAGAGGTTTAGGTTTAAGGGCTTTTTCTCCTCACTAATAAAATCCTACATCAGAAGAAATAAAGTCTTGCACTTCTATTAATCTGTAGTAAATGTTCGGAGAAAAACAAACTGTGGCTTACAAAAAAAAGTTAAATAAAAAAAAACAGCGTTTTTGAGCGCGGCCATAAGTTGGTCAGCTACAACATGAATTACATCGGAATATCTTGTAAATCGGGCGATGTAAATGTCGATGGTTTTCTAAATGGTATATTATTTTAAAGTATTATACCGATCGTTCGCTGGACTAAAAGATCCTCTGATCATTCATTATACATGGTAATAACACCGGTAGTGCACCCAAATTACACGTTGACCGTTTAAACCATTAATCCATTAATGATTTATCTCTGATTCCTGTCTTTTTCTATCGATACAATTTTCGAATTAGCATCGATAAGCCATCGATACTAATGGAGTATCGGAAAGCCTGCAAGAGTGAGAACGATGAAAAGCTAGATAAATAGACCTTCGCTGGGTATATAAGCGCGTACCTACAGCCGAGCTGGTCATTCCGTCACAGCTACTCTTCATTAAAACACTATGAAAAAGGTTGGAACTAATGTTTCTATCTTTTTTCTCTTTCCAGATTCCATGCTATTGCTCTGATTCTTCTCGTGGCCAGCTTACCGGCTCAGGAGGCACAACCGATATCACCAAGTCTGATATCAACATTGATTAAAAGAAAAGAAGTTCTGTTGACCACAATACAGAAAAATATGGCGGACGTCGGTAGCGGTCGTTTCAACGCGCTTGCGCCTCCGTCAAGCTTTCGCCACAAGCGTCAGCCGCTTACAGCAGTCAGCAGCTATCCAACGAAATCGCTAGGCAGCTTGTTTAATTCAAACAATTTTCAGACTCCTTATGGAACAAGAAGGGCCCAATTCCAGCGGCCTTATCAGTACAGAATTAGGAACAATATGTACTACCCGGACAGCAACCAGCCAATCAGGCAACCGAATCCGTCAATGTTGGATCAGAGCTCACATCAACCAAGCGAGAAGATTGAACAAAATCTTAGAGAGGACGAGTTACAAAGAATCACCCCGCCCCACTCATCTCCTCTTGAAGAAGCAGCTTATACAGCCACCGATCAGATGACAAGGACGCCGAAGTACTATGCGCTCAGCTACACGTCTGCCAACCCTCGCAATGAGACCATGTATGCAGAGGTGCAAGTAAGCGACCATCCATTACAGGTGTATGCTAGCGAAGTGTTTAGCAACGCATTTGCCGACACTTTGTACGTCGAAGAAAATACCATGGATTATATCATTCACAACAATATTACTGAGGAGCTCAATATGTGTAATCCTTGTTACCACTGGTATGAAAACCGCAACTGTGACATCAAACTTGTAAGAACTCGCGCAAACCATTTGACCGTAAAAGGCTATTGCCTCAACGATCCGTCGTTTGCCAGCGTTTGTAACCCGTGTCAGCACAAATATAAAAAAACGAAGAAGTACGACGAAACTACCACCAAATCTGGCGTCTACATGCCGTATGCGGAACTGAGAAGAGCAGGAAAGCCATTCAGGGACCATGAAGGCAATTTGTACGACTTTATACCAGCGTACTATCTATTATCTAAATATGAAGATATATATAAATTTGATATTCCTCCCGGGCACGACTTCACAGATATATTCAAGTACTACGGTATTGAAGAAATCAATGCTGACATCACAGAAACGTAAAACTAACGAGATACCCGGGCTCAGCTGGTACTCATAAGGTTGTTCCACCAAAGCAGTTGGTGAAAGGAACGAAGTTTTGTAGCAGGTACTCAGTTACGAGGATTATTCAGACGGTCAAATAACGGCTTTAAAATATTTTTACTATTGTGTGCTCGCTGAATTGGTTATTGATAGAGCAAGTGGCTGTGATATGGATTGTACTTAACGTTGTCATGCAGAAAAAGTGAGGAATATGAATTGTCGTACCGTACCTGTGTTTTGCAGAAGGTTATAGTACATATTATTCTCACTTATCTCTGCTCTGACTGGGTCATTCTCAAAAACGATTGACTAATTTATAATGTTTCAGTCTACGATCACGACAGGAAACTTCGAGGAAAATTTATGAAAATTGATCATCACTATCTATTTTGAACTTGAAATCGTATCTTAATGTAGGTACCTAAATTTCTCAGTGAAATAAATTTTTATTAGAATTTCAAAGTAATTGTATTTTAATCTAGCAACAAAACCTCATTCAATAACATTTAATTCCTGCATAAAACATTCATAAATCATCATGGGCACACTCTTGGCAAGATCTTCAACCACCGCGAGACTACCTCGTTGGGCCATCACCACAAAATCTCGAGTACCCATGCACGTTCGTTGCATTCCAGCGAGGCACAACTGCTTTGGGGTTGCTGCTCGGATGAAACAAATTCAACAAACAGTGGCCGATAATTAGCCATTTTATGGTTGGCTAGCTCAGGGTTGCTCATTTTATCTACAAGAAACGTTCAATTAGAAACCTGGCACATTTCCGCTNATCTGTCTCTTATACACATCTAGATGTGTATAAGAGACAGGTATAAGCTCCTCATCAGCAAAGAGTTACCAAAATTATTAATTCTTACTTCATCTTATAAAAAAATGTCAAATTTTCATGTCTAAAGCTGCCAACCAATAAAAACTAACTAATGGTGCATTGTCGGGCGGCCTGAAATGGTGATATTGACTGTCATCAAGCGGTAAGATGTTAGCGCCAAGGGACATGACTACCTGCGGGCTGCTGGAAACGCGTTCGTAGACGATGATGGGAAAGCTTTTGATTACAGAATAAAGCAATATCTTTCCAATTAAAAGACAATTAATGCATGCCTGTAGTTTCTCCGGAACTAGGCAGGTAGAATGGTACTCAACATAATTCTGTGAACTTCAGGATTAACTGTGCGAACTCAAATGATGAACACCTGGGTGCACCGCGTTGGTTATGTAAGCCGATAATGGCGGCCTAAACAATTTGAAATAACGAAAATTAGCCCTTAAATTAATTACCAGGACGCAAACGGTGGTTGGTTGTGGCCGTTAAGAGTCCAGTGAGCTGCATTTCAGTAGCTTGTAAAGTAATCATCTATTCAAGGGTAGTAGTTTTAACAATGGTGCTCTGAACACTGATTTAAACTAACTACGCCTACGAATTGCTTTACCCTTACCTCCTTAGCGGAACTTGCAGAAATTCGTTGGCAGACTTCTGTGACAGTGGCCGATCCCAGATGGTGGTCACGGAAACTGAGCTTTTTTGGTCATTATTTGCGATATTTTGAAAGAAACTTCATGGATTTAGAGATTAATGGTCTTCAGTTGTCGGTCACTGGATTTATTATGGAGTCAAATGGGACCTGGAAGCCCAGACTGAGTTCGGTTAAAATTGTTTACGGAAGCGTACCGATGTGCGTGCGGGAATATACCTCGGATTGTTTAGACGCCCGTCGTCACGTGGTTTGGTTTGGACGCCCGCGGTTTGGTTAGAACAGCTACCACGACTACCTCGACTACTGGTTAAGACTTTGGATTGGACGGCTGCCTCGACTACCTGAACTACGGCCATGGCTTTGGCCAGTATGGTTATCACTGCTACTAGACGACTGGTTGAGGCTTTGACTATAGTACGGCTACCCCGACTACTCTATTAGTAACGGCTTTGACTAGTACGGCTACCACGATTATCTCGAATAGATAACGGCTTTGCATGGATAGTACGGCTACCATGACTACGGCCACGGCGGTAACAGCAGTGACGGATCCGCCATTCATCGGGGGACTGTCCGTCCTGTTGCTATACCGATCAAGCGGTGACGAAAATGCTAAATTCTGTTCCCATTCACTCAGACTTCAGTAAATAAAAAGTGTATTAAATATAACGTATTTTGTCTTATTTCAATTTATCCATTGAGGAATTTTTAAAAATCAAGACATATGTAGAAGTATCATCGTGAAAACCACCATGTATTACCATATTAACACTTAGGTCGGATTTACATCATGCTGCTGGGCACTCACCAGGCATATGCCTGTCACGGTCCAGTCCAATATTCTTCAATGCATTCCCATAGAAGCATTCACACCATGATCATGCGCACGGCATGTGCCTTGCACAGCTGGTACACATGCAGTAACTTTATTTAATCTTGCTCGAGATTTTGTTAAGGGCTTCATAAGACCATTTTTTTTAATTTCGGCGTTATCCCTAATGCACCGCAAGATTGTAACTAACGTTTCTAATTTTTCGCGATTTACATCAATGCGAGAGCATGTTGCGAGCGACTCTTATCTCCACACCCAGTGAAGTGGAGTTTTTCTATTTTCGGAGCAACGCAGAGCAAATTCTAGAGTATATTGCAGAATTTTGTTAAACGCCTCTAAATAATTCCATCGAAATTGTTCCTAATATTTGTCCAGATGGTGTGTTATGGTCGTCTCCTTCAACAAACGCTTCTTTAGACATCTAGCCGACAGTCGCATCCAATTATTTAGACGAGATTCTTTCGTACTTCAAAAAGATTATGCTTGGAGGAAGAATCATAGCCGTTCATGCGATGATGTCTTGCCTCATTTCTTGGTGTACCGAAATAACCTACACGTTATATCATAAACCGAATTTAGTCGCCACTTAACGTATTGCGAATTTAGTCGTCACTTGTCCTCGCGTAAACCGAAATTAGTCGTCCCGATAAATCTGACACATATTTAACATCATGTGCCGAAACATTCAACACGTAACATCTACAAAATAATTCGCGGCGTGACACCACGGACGTCACAGAGGACATTGTGCATCAAGAATCGTTAGGACGTAACATCGCGTATCAATTTTTGACACGCCAACGGCGTGCGATCGTCGTAGCCTGTCGAGAATTAAATCGTGTGCCCATACGATCAGAACATTTGCGCAAATAGTTTACAAACAAATGCTATGAGATTTCTATTTAATGGGACCATCACCTTATGCTTCACCGTATAAAACATCCATAAGCTTATAAAAGGTAAGAATTGGTATTAATAATAAAAAAGAATAAAAAATGTGTTCGATAGTCTTTGAATTTCAGAGCAGTATTATTTAGTCACGAGCATCCGATCATACGATATATATGGACCTTTGTGAATATAAAATATGGTCATATCGCCATGTTATCAAATATCAAACGATATAACTTCAGAAGGCACATCTGTCGATATATATGGCCGCCGGCAACTATCACATTATTTTCTAACAGGATTTTATCTTCAACCTTACAGGCGGTGAACTTTTTGTCTGTCCGATTGCTGCCGTGCATCGAACTGTTGCTCCAGCAGCAGATTTGATATGCGCAGCGTCCACTTGTCTCGCTATAATGATATTCCTACCAGCACATCGCTATAATGATATTCCTACCAGCACATCGCTATAATGATATTCCTACCAGCACAGTCAATTGAACTGATGACGATATAGGAGCATATGGACATTATTTTCGAGGAGCTGAAGCTTAAAAAAATAAAAGTACATATAAAATTACGATATTCATTTTTTGCGGTTAAAAAATTAACAGAACAATTCCCAGCCAAATAATGTTTTGCTTTTTCATTTCGAAATATAAGCAGGACGTGCTCAAAAATAATTTGAAAAAAATAAGTAACCCCGTTCTAACCAAAGATTTCATAACTAATCAAAGTTAGTATTACTAAATTAATCCATAGTTAATAAAAATTTTAACCACTTTTGGAAACAAATCCAAAAATCTTATTGAATAAATTCTTTAAAATAAAAATAAAATTCTTAATGAATAAATTCTCTATCTAAATAAAAGGAATTTGTGAGAAATTTTTGGTCCTGAAAGATTTTAGAAGTCCAACATGCCTGAGGATGTTGATTGTTTAACGGTCAATATTGTACAGGGCCTATATTTTCAAAAATCGCTAAGTGAACGTAAGTACTTATGACTTATTTTCTTGTCTATGATTGGTGGATTTTGCTTGAAAGGCCGCCAATTATTGGCTGATGAACTTACGATCTCTTAACTTTTTTTTGAAAGTATAGGCCCAGGATTGAAGCAAGTTTCATCCTAAAGGTCACAAGAGGTTTATGTCATCAACATACATCGGACTAAACGGACAATTATTGTGAGTTTTGTTCAGTTTCCATTTTATTCAAGGTAATTTATTGATCAGAAAATTTGCAAATTATTTATGGATAAAAAATGTAATTATTCACAAAAATCCCAGTAGGCACGACACGGCCACAGCGTCTATCGTGAGCTGATAACTGAACAGCAAGAAGCGACCGACTGATCATATTATACCTGTCTCTTATACACATCTAGATGTGTATAAGAGACAGNAAATAGTTTAACGAAAGTCTTCGGTACAAAAAAATAGTTTAACGAAAGTCTTCGGTACCAAAAAATAGTTTAACGAAAGTCTTCGGTACAAAAAAAATAGTTTAACGAAAGTCTTCGGTACAAAAAAATAGTTTAACGAAAGTCGTTGGTTGACAAATTAGTTTGCCTGAGGTCTTCAGTATGCAAAATAATTTGACGAAAGTCACTGCGACTGAAAACGAACATCAGCATCGCACCACCGAAAACATATAAAAAGCTAGCATATCTGACACACACATCCTTATCTAACGTCCCTACTAATAAAACAATGTCCAGAAATTTAACAAAATCCATCAGAAGTCAAAGATGCAAAATCGTTTTAAACCTCGACTCTTCATCCTGAGGAGCTTACGTAATTAATAGCTCCCTCGAACAGTAAATCAAGTTCAGGCTCCGTTCATCGAGGCAAAAGATTTAACGATACCAGACGAATCAGTGGAGTCGACGTTCAGCAGCATAGCGGCCACCGATCACCCGAAAATAATCTTCACAAAGAATAAATTCGGTGTTGTGAGTCAGCGACGTATCGCCTCCTCATCTCGACTGGTCGTATCTAAAACACGATTCTTTGGCACCCAATAAATCTAATACAAATGCCAATAGTGGACTTATATGCAGATACCCAAGCTGCAAAAACTAGAATTGTTAGTTCACATTTTCAAGCAGGCATAATATTGCCAACAGGGCAACACGTTGAGCGAACAAAGAGCGGTTGGGATAATATTTGGTATTTAAAAAACAAATATTAAAATAAAGTCTGAACCTGGGCTTTCAAGTCGAATATTGATGGACATTTACTCTGATATTTCGAGTTTTTTTTTCGATGCACAGTCAGATAGCGCGGTACAGGCCTTCATGGTGCGGCACAGGCCTCCATGGCGCGGCACAGGGTCTCCATGGTGCAGAACAGGCCTCCACGGCGCGGCACATGCCTCCATGGTGCAGAACAGGCCTCCACGGCGCAGCACATGCCTCCATGGTGCAGAACAGGCTTCCATGGTGCGGCACAGGCCTCCATGGAGCGCCCCCAGGTCTCCATGGTGCAGAACAGGCCTCCATGGCGCGGCACACTCCTCTATGGCGCAGCACAGGTCCCCACGGCGCAGCACATGCCTCCACGGCGCAGCACATGCCTCCATGGTGCAAAACAGGCTTCCATGGCGCGGCACAGGCCTCCATGGAGCGCCCCCAGACCTCTATGGCACAACATAGGCCTCCATAGTGCAGAACAGGCTTCCATGGCGCGGTACAGGCCTCCATGGTGCAGAACAGGTCTCCATGGAGCACCCCACGCTGCACGCCACAGACCCTCTATCTCTCCCTCGCGCCACATTCACAAATGATTACCTTGTCGCAGTGAAAAATGAAGCTTGGGGGAGCAGCCTGCGCTCGTCCGATGAGTGAGACCAAAAACCTCGATGAGTTCCAGCCGAGATTTATGGAGGGACAGAATCCTGGGAAAATTTTCGGTAATATGAAGCAATTTCAGCACATACTTTGATTGTGCAAATCGTGCAGGTATTATACACAGAAATTAACGTTGGATTTTGGCTGGTCTCCACATTTAATGAGCAAGTTACGAGAAAAGGTTTTGTCTTAAACTTTCACAGAAGGAAATGGTGGAGCCACAGCGAAAATTATTTCTAAAATGGAAGCGGGTGGTTCACTCCAGATGCAGCAGCGCATACAGGCAGGATAAAACAAGCTGACGGCAGAATATATCTACTGACGTCGGCAAATCCAAGGATGACATCGAAATCCGGCCACGAGCCGCCATCTATCCATCACCGCATGTGCAAATCCCGCACGAGGAACCCGCGTAAATCCTCTTACGTCATCGCCGACATTCCCACGCTATTAATGAATTATCCACGGCCGACCATAAGCCTGCCTTAGGCTGGAGGCGTGTTTAGATGAGATACTGACGTATTACTTGTACATTTGAGTCGAATTTTGAAATAACAGAATTTTGGACGGTCAAGCAAAGATGCATCAACATACTTTCACAATGATACTAAAACGATCTTCACGATCTTTTTGGGCTTTGATCTTTTTTTTTTTGGCTTTGTTTTCTAGTTTTCTTATTCATCGTGAAGATGATGCACAATATGCGTCCTGTCATATTAAACATCATGACGCATACAGTGTAATATAATGCGTGCTGTCATATTGTGCATCATGACGCTTACAGCGCAATATAATGCGTATGCGTACTGTCATATTGCGCATACACGTCTTGTACATACACGTCTATTGTGCATACAACTCGCACAATTCAACGCACATCCCACATCGCGCTAAGCCTGCGCCCACACACTAAACTGTAACTTGGAACCGCTCACATATCTGTTCATCGCCGGCCACCAATCTTCCACCTATAACTCGCCTCTGAATTTCCAGCGGGTAGAGCCAGCAGGTAGGCCACCAATCTTCCACCTATAATTCTCCTCTGAATTTCCAGCGGGTAGAGCGGCGCCGTCGCCACCGGATCTCTTAGTCTCGCTGTCCCCTGAACAAATTTGCTCCGGTGCGCCTCAGGCAGCATCATTTATTCCATTCAAATCTTTACGGAGGGCGCTGTATCAAGGCGGTGCCACTACGACGCGCGGTGCACCAAGACGGTGCCACTACGACGCGTGATGCACCAAGACGGTGCCACTACACAGCGCGGTGCACCAAGACGGTGCCACTACGACGCGTGATGCACCAAGACGGTGCCACTACACAGCGCGGTGCACCAAGGCAGTGCCACTACGACGCGCGGTGCATCAAGACGGTGCCTCTATGACGCACGGTGCACCAAGGCAGTGCCACTATGACGCGCGGTGCACCAAGGCAGTGCCTCTACGACGCGCGGTGCACCAAGGCAGTGCCTCTACGACGCGCGGTGCACCAAGGCAGTGCCTCTACGACGCGCGGTGCATCAAGGCAGTGCCGCTACGACGCGCGGTGCATCAAGGCAGTGCCGCTACGACGCGCGGTGCACCAAGGCAGTGCCACTACGACGCGCGGTGCACCAAGGCAGTGCCACTACGACGTGCGGTGCACCAAGGCAGTGCCACTACGACGCGCGGTGCA
>NW_025938321.1:0-5364 GCF_000764305.2 Hyalella azteca | reverse complement strand
AACCTAATGTGTGTAGAGTTAACACCTGCTTCGTCATGCTTCATAAGCACCAGTGATGCGTGTTGCCTGAATATGGATTTAGGTGGGTTCCACATGTGCGTATCAAAATTCTGCCTCGTGCAGTTTACTCGCTAATTTTCAAATTAATGTAATAATAAGAACAATTACCTTCCCAAGCAGTTCTAGTTTTTTGAGGAAGTTATACGTAATTTCTCGAAATATCTGATGCCCTATCAAATGTAAGGAAAGAATGCCCTTAAGGAATGTAAGGGCATTAAGGAATGCCCTTAAGGAATGTAAGGGCAAGCAAAGAATGTAAGGAATGAGCCTGATAGGATGCTTGCAGTTCAAATCTTGCCGATAGTATTTGTGATGAAGCGAATGTCTAAACACAAGTCAATATAGTAATTTTCAATAGCCAATTAAATAATGAAACTTGTTCTCAATAACTAATTTGAGTCAACTTTTACAGTCAACCACGGGAAATAAGCATGAACATTAGGGAAAGGCCCAGACTTTCACAGCAAACTGTGTGCATTTTGTTGAACGGCTGCAGTCAAGATTGCGCAATACTTTCCAGTCCCGAACCTCGTGAGCGGTCAGGTTACTTCATGGATTGATTTTAACGCAAGAATTTCTTCAATGATACTCGCACAAGGTTAAATGTTGAACTCACACTCGCACTATTAAATCCAGATGTAGGTATCAGTGTTCCGAACCTAAAACGGCCCCAACTTGACACTGCTTTTTGCAAACCTACCACCCACGCTCGGTCTGTCACTTTAATTCGTAACCAAAAACCCTCAACTAGACGCAGCATTTCAAAATCTAAAATGTGTTGAACAGTGCAAGCGTGTAGTTGCTCATACATCAGCTATATTCGCTGCACGTGTTGCATCAATGACAAAATTAGAATTGATCTGCGGGAAATTGTAATACTTTTGAGTAAGAGTTCCTTAAATTAGGATTCAATTCATTCAAGGTGTTCATCGTAATTACATCGGAACGTGTCACCATCTACGGCTTCTTGACAGACGTGATCAATGCTGCATGAAAGGTAAAAAAATATAACTCAGTACTCACTGCAGTGAGTGACAGAGAGCGCATTTTCTCGTCGACGAAAACTTGAGGTCACGGACGGACGGGCGGACAGACAGACTGACAGACGGACATGGCGAGCACAATAGTGCATTTTTTTCCATAAATGAGAAAATGTGCTAAAAACGAGTCCACATCATAACCAACAATATTCGTACCTTTATTGTTAAGGTTTAAGTAATAGACTATAATAATTTAAGTATACAAATATCCATTTGAAGGTCTATTGATAATCAATCCGTGGCCATTCGAAGGCCGTCCATGACCCGCCTATGTATATGCTTTCGCAATAAAGCTCACACTGACGCCAAGTTTCTCACGCTAAACGGAAAAATGCCACGACAAATAAAACTCGACAGAACAGACAAAAGAATCAAGATAAAAGCCGTAGCAGCTGGAATAAAAAACATGTTCTTGTGACACGTTCCTCACGCCAACACGCGCGCTAACAAGAGTCGCTTTGTGGACGGTTGAATAAGGTCGACCATTGACCGGCACTAATAGATACTAATTTTTACTTAATTGACGAATGGTTAATGAGTATAAAAAATATCCGTATAGTCCAAATCTTCGAGTGGATCTTGAAACTCTCCTTAATGAGAATCTTAGCCAAAATATGGGAGTCCAGTGAATCCACTGCATAAACATTCAGGACGTCGCTTCGGACAATTTAACAGAATATCATCAGGTATGCATTCATTGAATACATCAAAAAATTATTTTCACATAAATATAAGATTGTTACAAATTACAATCTTGTACATTGTTCATTCAAAGTATTAATATGTTTAAAACGCTATTAACTTTAGTTTGGTAGATTGTCGTATTCGACGAATACTTTATCGTACTAACCTTTCAGTCGCTCTGTGTTAGAAATCTAACATCAGAAAATAAAAATATTTTTTCTATATGTTTAAAATACATAGATGCTGAATTGAGCTGACTTGTCGCCAAGATGATTCAACCCGCTGAACTTCAAGCATCACATTTTCTTCAAGTAAATACCAGGGAAACTGAGTTCAACACACACGGTGCTCCTAGCACGGGTAGACGAAAGTATCAGTCATGAAAATTAACCATAAATTATAACATTCGCCATATAACTTGCAAGAGAAAGTATATATGGATCTTCTTTCTCTTCCCACGTAAGAGGAATCATCTCTACATAAATCGCGCACTATTGCCCCTACTTAAATTGCCACTACTTCAACTCCTAAATTAAATATTTAATAAATTCATATATAATATGCCATATTGAGCCTGGTGACCAGTCAAAGAAACGGGGAAAGACAATACCGGCAATATTTGTTCAGGGGATACCGACGGCCAACCATTGATATCAATATTTAGCAATATCATCAAATTGTCCTGTATAATAACCAACCAATAGTATTTTTTCTCGAGCCAGTCAAGAAAGTACATTTACTTGTATCAGGATTATGAAATAAATTAATATGATATTCAGTACCATACACAGGGTAGACAGCCCTCACCCATTAACTTCTTTCCTCTCAAAATAAAAAATACAAATGCAAGATCATGTAAAGATTTAATGCTTCTTTCTTCACGTTGGTTACAAAAATCATTAAATAATTGGAAAATTAATTCGTTAATATTCACGTTTTAGACCAAATAATTTAGTGATCAGAAGGATCTGACCCCTTGAAAAAAATTGATAAGTAGGATCTGGTGCAATGAAAAGACGTTGATCAGAAAGGATCTGATCCTCTAAGAAGAAATTTTTCAGTAGGATCTGATACCCAACGGAATAATTCAAGAACAATATGCTCGGCCAGGGAATAAGTAAATTATATAAAGACAGAGACGACACCGGAACCTAGTCAAAGCGGCCACATCAGCACATTTAGTATAGTCCTACCAGACATCAGACGTTGAATTACGATGAATTAAAGATGCTTCGTTTGGTCGTTCGAATCAAACGTTCTTTGAAAATCATTTGCCTTCTTGGATAGGAAGAGGTCGCTGAACGGCCGCCGATGTACCTTCTTAGATGGCCACTCACGATCGGGGATGCTTAAAAGACGTTCGCATCCGATATACCTTCTTAGATGGCCACTTACGATCGGGGACGCTTGAAAAACATTCGTTCAAGTCCGCTTCAGGTTTGCTTGCATTCCGAGTGGCTTGAGAACTTCGAATTTTCAGTCTTTCCGTGCCGATTTGGTTCATTTGCGGAGTTTACATCGTCTACAACGATGGCGCTCTACTTTCATTTGTTGGTCAACGACCACAACGATGAACCTGGGCTAAAAACTTATTTTTTAGTCATAAAGTTGGAATCATCATGGCAAGCCCTTGAGCTCTCATGGAGCGGCACTTCTATGGACCGCGGCATGTCTCACGGGGCGCCTAACAGGGTGCCCGGGGCACACGTCAACATCACGTGGTATATACGTGTCACGGGGCATGGGGCACGTGTTGCGGGGCACAGGGTGTCACGGGCATTGGGTACGTTTCACGGGGCACGGAGTGCGAAGCCCGGGCATGCAGCACGAGGGACAATATCCGAAAAGTGAACATGTTGCATTGTTTTTTGTTGCATTGAGATTTAATTTCTTTTGATAGTATTTTTGAATACTATGCGTCTCTATACATAATTAAAATCACTTTTCCTGTTAAATTTGTGTACTTACATACAATAAAATACGATTTTTCAAGTGTACGAATATTTATTTCCCCCCACTGTAACAGCTGAGTTACGCGACAGTCAGTCAGCACTGAGTCAGTGCTGTATCGCTTAACTAGTGCAGTACTGATATCCGAGGCAAGTCCTTTTAAACAAGTGTAATCCTCCTAACTCACTGCACTGCTGTAAGCACAGTATCCATCTTAGAATCCGCCCAGTGCTGTGTTATTAAACCACTAAACCACATCACAGCTGTAATGCTGATATCCCAGTGCAATTATTCTCAGTGCGGTATGGCTGATCAGTAAAATACGGACAGCGAGCTGACCCTCTCTGTAAGAATAATAACTTCCCCTCAATAATCTTCGACATTTTCAATAAAATATTGAGTAAGACTAATGCNAAGACTAATGCAGTGTTGTTTTCCAACCCTCAAAACTCCTTTAAAAAGCTAAAACAAGGTTATTTTTTAGTGAAAACCGTGCACTAATATCGCGAAATGTAACATATGAATCAATAATTCTTCTCAACGTAATTTTACAATTACTCTACACACAAAGAACTGAGCTGATCTCCTGACCCCGTTAGCAATTCATAAGCGGGGAACCCGCCGTGGCGTTTGTATATACCCAGCGTGCACGGATGTTCATCTCTGAATGAACGTGTGTCCGCGAGACTGGCGTCCGCTTTGGAAGACTTTATAGCCTCGTCGCCAGAGATCGTGCCTTCAGTGCTTTATTTAGAAGGAAACGAAAGCTGCGAGCGCCGTGAACCTTTAACAAAGATTGCTTTTAGTTGGACATAATACAGCTGGTCCAGAAAACGTGCGTTGTAAATCTTAAGCAAGAATTGTATTCAATTTTGTACTGATGCACATATAGCTCGGTCAGTAATCCAGAAAGTGTCGCCGGCGACTCAAGGTAAAAGGCGTTCAAAATAGTTACGTTATAGGCGATAGAATATCTCTCTCCATATTCAATTATTTAACGCTCGTATGTAACTTTGGTGATCGCGTGGCTGTAAGTTACATACGTGAGACCACAGATGCTTTGACGCAGTTCCGGGGCCGTTCTATCAAAACTCTCTGAAGTAACGTAGCGGCCGAAGTCCCGTCTATGATTGGGGAGTTTAGCATGAAAAGCTGTCAGTTATTAACTTATTGGCTGATGGAGTTGAAACCTTATTTATTTTTGAAAGTACGGCCTCTGGTCTATGGTTGCTTGAAGCACCGCTTCGTCAACCGTCTGGCCCAGACATCCATCGGCAAGCGGGCGAGTCTTCACTCCATCCCTGGACCAGTGAAGAACACAACTAACGCACGTCTGCCCGAAGTTGGGCAGTTGATGCAAGATTATGTTGCTTGTTTCTTACTGATAGCTCATCGCTGCCTGCGTATTGAGTTCAATTTTAAATTGGAATCTCGACCATGAATTTGAATTAGGATAACTTATAATTAATTTCATTCAACTTTCAACTATTCACCCAGCATCGTTCACACAGCACTGTTCACCCATCTTTTGCCGTAGCCGAACCGAACATTTACCCAGAGAGTAACAGCGGGTGCAAACGCAGCAGAAACGCGCAACGAGCAAGCCAGTTTCCCACCAAAATTAAAATGT
>NW_025938320.1:0-331 GCF_000764305.2 Hyalella azteca | reverse complement strand
TCTTTGTTTTGTTTAAAGGTACAACTAATGAGGAATGTATGATGTGAATTAGACGCCTATAGAGTTATTCAATTTTCAATGAAACACTATTTGCAAAAAATGTCAAAATGGGCCCATTGCCCCACCCCTGGGGCAATGGGCTTGGGGCAAGGCACCCACCCTTGGTCCCTTTACCACTGCTGGGGGACTACTTCATAATCACTTAAACTCAATACGGCCGTGAAAGGTTCAGTTAAGATAGAACACTGAGTCTTCACACTGTATTTATTAAAACAAATCTGTACACTTGCGTTGTGCCCTTGTAGTCCTTACCAGCTAAAGTCTAAAACAT
>NW_025938319.1:0-343 GCF_000764305.2 Hyalella azteca | reverse complement strand
GGTTTGACCAGTACGACATGGAGCTGCTGCCACACGTAATCACTCTACCTTCAGTCCAGAGAGCCAAGGAATCACATGAGGGAGACTCGCAGCGAGACCATTACCAGCGACGCCTGCACCAGCATCATGCGGTGCCCCGACGCCTGCACCAGCATCATGCGGTGCCCCGGCGCCTGCACCAGCATCATCATGCGGTGCTCCGACATACAGTGCAGCGCCCAGGAGCCAACATTTCTATACAACATTTCAACTGACGTGTAGCTATGATATCTAATTTAAACCTTGTAAACATCTGCACTCAATGTAAATTTGTCCACATACTTAAACCATTTCTACACAAGAG
>NW_025938318.1:0-318 GCF_000764305.2 Hyalella azteca | reverse complement strand
TCTGATTTTGGCCTTTGACCGGGCATATTTGTAGAAATATTTGGGATTCTCACGAATGGCAGACACCGCTTGCGCCTCTGCAATTTGTTGCTCGGACTCGTGTGAGTCCTGCAACTGTCGTTCAGTTTCCTTAATTTTACATGCATAAAGTAGTTCTATAGTAGTTCTAAGAGATACATGCATAAGAGTTAGTAGTTCTAAGAGATACATGCATAAAGTAGTTCTATGAATCACGTTTTTAAATTAAGTAACGTTGAAAACACCGTTTTGACATGAAAGAAAGAAATAAATTTAGTATTAATAATAATGATAATAATA
>NW_025938317.1:0-563 GCF_000764305.2 Hyalella azteca | reverse complement strand
TTCCCGATGATCGCCTTCTATATATTGTTGTTGGCTGGTATTGGCATTTACTTTTTCATGCTCTATAATTTTCGTCAAAAGATGAAAATGCAGCAATTGCGAAATAAAATTTCGGCGGATTTGCACGATGAGGTGGGTTCCAATCTCAGTAGTATTGCCATCTATACGCAGGTATTGCGAAAGGGACTCAAGGATCAGTCGCTGATGCCGGTGCTGGATAAAATCACCGAAAATTCGAAGGAGTCAGTCACGCTCATGCGGGATACCGTTTGGGCCATAAATCCCAAAAACGACGCACCCGAAAAGCTGCTGCAACGCATAGAGGATTATGCGAGGGGCATACTGGCCGAGAAAAACATTTCTTATGATCAATATTGTGGGCTCGACCCTAAGAACATCAGCCTCGATATGGAAGATCGAAAAAATCTTTACCTGATGCTCAAAGAAGGCATCAACAACATAGCCAAGCACTCAGAAGCCACCAAGGTAAGTTTAGAAATAAAGGAAGAGAACGGCCACATAGCATTTATTTTGATAGACAATGGCAAGGGATTTGAGCCGCA
>NW_025938316.1:37438-38021 GCF_000764305.2 Hyalella azteca | reverse complement strand
CCAGCACCTCACGGAACACTCTCGGCCCTTTGTTCTCATTTTAATTTCTTTTTCCAGCCTATAACTATCATTGTGTTGTATTTACAACCTTACCAAAAATTGTCTGTTCATACTCGGTGTACGTGCGCAATAATATTATGAGATTATCACTTTAAATTATCTTATGATAGGAGTGTGAGAAAACTCCTCACAGCTAACTGATGAATTCAGTTCATATTATTAATTTTGGGTAATTATTTCAACCCTTTAATGTTCATCTTTCGTGTATTTCATTTATTTCTGCACCTTAGTTCTTTGGATTGGTCTTATTATGTTCTTACGGAAATATTTTATTATAAAATGTATGTTAACGTGGAACTCCTTATCTTGAAGTAACTTAAATAATCCAGGAGATGTGTATAAGAGACAGATCGAAAAGTCTGCTTGACAGCATAGTCACGGTAGCTGTAATTACTTTATTAAGTTTACTTCTTTGCAGTCATATTAAGAGACAAATCTTTAACAAACTAATACTTTGTATAATTTTAATTGTTGAGTGAAAGCTGCGCCTGCAGCCTTGCTGGCACGCAACATTTCCAAGTGA
>NW_025938316.1:0-36891 GCF_000764305.2 Hyalella azteca | reverse complement strand
ACATTGGTATCACTTCTTTTCTTCACGTTGTGTTTTGTCTTCATTAGTGGTTTTCTTTAGTCGTTATGATTTTGTTCGTGTGAATCCTTGGTTTCTCTGCCTCACTATCGTCGACTGGTCTTAATACTATTGATATTTATTGTATTGCTATTGTGTGTATTGCTCCGTGATCAATATTTATGTGATGCTTAATTTATGGACCGTAACATCTGTCTCTTATACACATCTAGATGTGTATAAGAGACAGCCTCATGCCCCCACCTCATGCCCCCACCTCATGCCCCCACCTCATGCCCCACCACATATCAGGCTGATCTTCTCCCTCCCCCAGGGCCATGCGCGCAGCCAGTCTGGGTGTCTTGCAACGGCCCGCCCGTTGGTGGGCAGCGGTGGGGCTGGGCACCGACGTGCCCACTCCTCCAGCGGGCATCCCCACCAGGGCATCCTGGCCATGCCTGGGCACGCCCGTCGCCCCAGCGCTCAATACCAGGTACCCTACACGGACGGTGATGCCTCTCACGGGTGTTGGGGCCTCTTTACGTGTTCCCAAAGTTTCCAGATTGTGATCCAAATTCCGTGGCCTATTGTCACTGCACTGCAAAGTTCCGTACTGTGCGTCCAAAATAGATTTCGTCTTATCCACAGACCACTGAGTTGAAATTCTTGTGCAATTTGAACTTGCAAAGATGTCGTGTAAGTAAGAGGGTATCGGGCGTGTTTCCCAACGGATCCCTTGTGTTTAGGAACTCTTGCATGCGAGTTACATGTTGAATTCTTGCAAGTTACTTGACAACATCTCACAAAATAAAATGCGAGTTACCCTGGCAATATTTAAGTATACAATTCAATCTGTTTATGTTCAAGATTTTCATGAAGGTTGTTATGTGCAGGTCACTTTCCGCGATCCTTCCTACGACGGATCTCGCCTCGGCGCTGCGACCGACGATCCTTCGCAGCTGGAAGCTTTGTTGCCGCAGCGCGACTGTGCGGCGCCTGCACGTCCTGCGCAGGGTCCTATTCCTACGCAGGGTCCTATTCCTGCGCCATGTCCTATTCCTGCGCCATGTCCTATTCCTGCGCCATGTCCTATTCCTGCGCATGGTCCTATTCCTGCGCCATGTCCTATTCCTGTGCAGGGTCCTATTCCTGCGCATGGTCCTATTCCTGCGCATGGTCCCATTCCAGCGCAGGGTCTTGTCCATCCTGTTCCCGTAGATGCGGCCGTCAGTTTGAACCCTGCCGTCGCTCTGGGGTTTATGGACCAAGAGAGGCATCTTGACCCTGCTCGTGAAGGCGGCAATGTAGGGGCACGCGATCGAAGTTAGCAAGGGTCACTTGCTGGGCATGAACCCATGAGGAGAAGAGTTAAGACCCCCAAGAGCCACACTTTAATATTGGATTTTAACTTCAATTTGACCAGCCACTGATTGGTGACCAGCAACTGATTGGTGACCAGCAACTGATTGGTGACCAGCAACTGATTGGTGACCTGCAAACCAGGGTTTAGCGTGAGGGTTTTCTGAGGGTTTAGCTCTATTGCTCGCATCTCCAAGGGCGTATGTCCATGTTCAGGTTTTCTGAATCTCGTGACATATTTGAACGTGGTTAAGTATTTGTTTTGTTGCTGTAATCTGTACGGAGTTAAACTCCCTCTTCAATAATATTAGAATAATTCCGTAAGTTGAACGGAGCTGTGTTGTGACAGCGGCCGTTGTTGATTGTGCATTGCTCGCTGTCTCAGATACTGGGAACCTCCTGGTGTTATTCCATTGATATTGAAAGATTGTTCTTCTTAGTTCTCTGAGTGGTAGCTCTAGACGTCCCATTATATTTATTGATAATTAATGACTTGTGCTAGTGAGGCGGCTCTTTCTTGCTTCACTTCACTTTTTAAGCTGAATGCTTCACGTTAACGAGCTTCTAAATGCGTTTAGAGTAATATTGTGTTGATTTATCTTCTATACTCACCAAGGGAGATATCTCAGTATATTTTAATGTGTAGCAAAAGCGCTGCAGAATAGTTAGAGCGAGACGCAATCTCGTAGCCGAGTCTCGCGATGTCATTACACCTTGGTGCAATGTTTTAGATCTGCAATATTTGATTACATGCCGTGCAATGTTCCAACTCTGCAATATTAATTACCTCGACTAAAATATCTAAGTCTTATTAACTATTTATGTCATGCATTTTGTGAAGCGGTTACTGTCTCTGATTTTAAAATTCTTGTTTGTACTGGGCCTAATTTAAGGTTATTTCCGCAAGTGAGAAATTGGTTTATTATTTGTATGGATGAAAGTGTTTGTTTCTACCATCACGAGGCTCGGTCGTGTGGATGTATGTTCATCAACACGACCTGCATTATTGACTTCGTAATTCCTTCCTTACTATTGTTATTGTCTTCCACTTTATTGTTTTTCATATGTGCCACTTATTACTACATTGGTATCACTTCTTTTCTTCACGTTGTGTTTTGTCTTCATTAGTGGTTTTCTTTAGTCGTTATGATTTTGTTCGTGTGAATCCTTGGTTTCTCTTCCTTACTATCGTCGACTGGTCCTAATGCTATTGATATTTATTGTATTGCTATTGTGTGTATTGCTTCGTGATCAATATTTATGTGATGCTTAATTTATGGACCGTAACATAGAGCGCCAGTCTGGGCAACTCGACTACCTAACTACTTCCTTTTATTGCTCCATTCTTTAATATTTCCTGGCCCCAATCATGGGAATAAGATAGGGGCCATATAAACCTAACCCGTTCATATTCCCTGTCTCCAAGCCTTGACCAGATCCTTCAGTTGCTATTAGCCTTTGACCATTTGCCTTCACTCGACTCGAAGTCTTAGGCTACTAGCCTCCCATTAAACTTTGCCCGCTGTTCATAATGGTATTCCTACCTGAAAACTGCGTCACAATGTGCCGAGAATACGTCGTAACTGCGTCATGAATCGTGAAGTATTTGTTCACTAGAGTTACGACACTCTTGTTGTATGTGTTGTCGTAAAGACGTTACGTATGAGAACCTACCAGAATAATGTGTGTCCTAATAAATCGCTTCCAGTTGCCAGAGAATACGCTCGGTTCTTGAATATAATTCTTCGCGAGGACCTTTCTTAACAAATCTCTGCACTTACCTATTATAGTGACTAGGTATGATATGATAGGGACCTGTAGTTCTTAGTGACTTGGATCTTGACAGTTTCAATTATCCCTCTGAAAATTGACTGAGATTAATGCTTCTGATGGATAGTCGCTTTAGTTGCTCCTGCATGTTTAATATAATAGAATGTTATTAGGTTCCCAGAAAAGGGAAAGTTAACCGATTTTACGCGTTTTCTTGTGTTTAGTTTATTGTTCAGAAATGATAGTTTAGTCAAAGTCTTGATAGTGAAGAGCTTATTAGAGGACAGCCACGGTGCGGTGGGAGCGCTCGTTGCTGCCAAGTTGATAGCTAAAAAGCTGAGGCATTAATGGTGCAAGTTATCATTTGGTATAGGAAGCCTGGCTTAACAATAACCAACAAAAATATCCACTAAACACGCTTCTGCTTTCTTCACAACTTCACTTATTTGTGCCTCCCTCCCCTTCTCCGCTGTGCGACAACCCTCCTACCTCCCCATCGTTGTACCCCACACACTCCGCCCCTCTACCGCAGTTCCGCAATAAAATGATTCCTTGATCAAGTAGATTTGTGATGATTGATCTTGAAATAACCACTTGACTGTTGTAATTTGTCCTTGTTGTGGGACGGAGGGTTATTCCAAATGAGGGTGACATAAACTTTGTGCTGACCTATGTTATGTACATTGTGCCTCAAAGGATCTTAGCTGCAGGGGAGCTGTGGTCCCCAAAGGGTCTTAGCTGCAGGGGAGTTGTGGCCCCCAAAGAGTCTTGTCTCAGGGGGGCTGTGGCCCCCAAAGGGTCTTATCTCAGGGGAGCTGTGGCCCTCAAAGGGTCTTATCTCAGGGGAGCTGTGGCCCCCGAAGGGTCTTATCTCAGGGTAGCTGTGGCCTCCAAAAGGTCTTATCTCAGAGGAGCTGTGGCCCCCAAAGAGTCCTATCTCAGGGGAGCTGTGGCCCCCAAAGGGTCTTATCTCAGGGGAGCTGTGGCCCCCAAAGGGTCTTAGCTCAGGGGAGCTGTGGCCCCCTAAATTTATTAAATTCACGTACTAAGGTAGCTGGATATTTATGCGAGGCAATATTCGTATGATAACGAATAGGAACGATTGCAATCACTTATAAATTCGTGTACGGATAAAGTTGGAGAATGAAACCGAGAGACAATATTCGTGTATATTCAGTCATAAAATTCATAAGTAATAAATCTATATTATGCTAGAAGATAATTATTAGATATTTAATACAAGGATTTGGGCCTTCCTATTAACTGTATAGCAAAGTGTAGCGTACACGTACAAGTATATTCTATTTTACTGAGTATATTAAAGCCTCTACCGCCGTATGTCACTCTCTGGGAACATAACTTTCAACTTAAATAATACGTAAACTATTGAGTGTATTCAACTTAAATTATATGTAAACTATTGAGTCTAGCAACCTGAGGACGTTTGTACGCAACAGAGAACATTTTAAAGTTGTACGTGGCGGCAACCATCAGTACAAGTCATTTTGCGCTCACTAGAACGTATCTTTTTTGTGGAGTAGGCGCGTGACAATATTGCTCCGGTTACTCATGTCAGGCGGTAGAAGGTTAAAGCCTTCATTTGCTTTTGATTGATGTAAATCGATGGCGTTTTGATTGTTTTCACATTTTGTGACAAAGATCATTTTACTGGAGTTCATATTTTCTTTAAATTGTTTTCTATGCCTACCGCGCCATTTAAATTCTTCTAGGTTTTAGTTTTCACGGCAGTGGCGTTATTTGTTCCGCATGTTTACTTCTATTTTTCAAGTTGCTTCATAAACTCAAAGTTAATTCAATTTGGACAACATTTGCTACTAAAACGATCACTAATATCCGAAATTAGGAGTCTTAAATATATTCTGTTTTGCATACAACATTCGTGCAAGAACTAAGAAAAAGTTGCTAATTTAATTTTTCTTCATGACATTTGTTTTAATCAACTCCGTTCCGCAGGCCATAATTCCGCAGGGAAGATATTAAACGTAGTCTGTAACGTCTAATGAATGATTTCCTGTACCTATATACTAGAGTTTTTTGAGTAAATAACATCGTACGTTGTATAGCTTTCTCACATTATGTCGGCGAATGTTTCCATGTGAAATTCAGTTTAAGCCTTTAGTTGTTTAAAAAGAATCCTCATCACAAAAATTGTTACGGAAAGAATATTTCTAGATTAATAACGTGATTAAAGAAGGAAAATGAGGGTTTATGCAATAATACAATATGTAATAACATGAGCGAAGTAATTCGTAAATCAAGCATGCCACATGCTAGCCACACGTGCAGCGAAGTTTGTACCACGACGCTTGTGTTGCTGTTGCCCAACGGTCCCTCGCTGTACTCAGTAAAGAATATCTCTTATTTGTTCTTCTTTCCTTTATTCTCGTCAACTTCTGCAAATATTCTAACTTCAAAGGCGATCGAGAAACATGCGATAGTCTTTAGTAGAACGATAATGAGTGTTATATAGAGGTTAAACGGTGGTCGTAAGTATGATGGTAGAGGTTATACGGTGGTCGAAAGTATGATGGTAGAGGTTATACGGTGGTCGTAAGTATGATGGTAGAGGTTATACGGTGGTCGAAAGTATGATGGTAGAGACTATAAGGTGGTTATAAAGATAATGGCATGTTATCCGTGTTCCCAAATTACACCTAGTATATACCGGGTTTTGGACCGTATACATACCGTTATCTTCCTCTGGTTAACCAATGACTTCTTATGATGAATTTTTCATGATTACTTTAGATTTTTATATTAAATTAGGCGTCCTGCGGGCAACCACCAACGGCTACCAGGAGCTCGTCCTGCATCGGCCATCTCTGGAACAGAATGGCTACTAAGTTTATAGAAGATAATTATATTTTCATACATAAATATATTCTTGCTTCCTCGTTAATGCAAGAATGATTAATTATTAAGAAGATAGATGCGTGCTACACTTGCAGAATGGTTTCAGCGATCAATATTTAGTCCTATTTTGCCTTAAATTGCTGCATCATTGAATAAAATACAGTACATGCAATTTCACCAAATTTGGGGGCAATTTTAACTTCTTAGCGCGATTTATTGCTAAGAAATTGCTTGTCATTACCTTCTTGAAGTTGGAAGCAAGCGCCGCCCGGCTGCTTTTGGGTGAAATGTTGGGTCTTGAGTGAGATGTTAAGATTTGGACATTTTCTCCCGAGATGTTGTTGGGTCGTGGGTGAGATGTTGTTAAGAATGGGGCAGCTTCGCGCACGATGTTATTGGGTCTTGGATGAGATGTTAAGAATGGGGCAGCTTCTCCCGAGATGTTGTTGGGTCGTGGGTGAGATGTTAAGAATGGGGCAGCTTCGCCCATGTGAATTAGTGGGCGCTTTGTTTGCTGCCCACGCTTTTCCACGCCGACAGTTTCCAGAGTGTTGATACTTTGCTGAAATTCCATGGCATTGTTCCGGCTGTTCTGTTCATCATTCATTGAGAAATCATAGTTTTGCTCAAACCCTTGGCTCGGAAGCAACTTTTCATTAATTATTGTCGTTTTCGGCATAGTTGAACATTCGTGACCAAGATAAGTACGTTTGTGAGTAGAATCCTGAATCGGAATTCTGCATCGTAATGCCCGTTGGTCGTCGGAATTGTGGCTTTCACGTGACGAGTTTTGATGCAGAGCGAGCGGCGGCAGTAGAGGTCCGAGAGTCCGACCGAATCCTACTGTGTTCTGGCATCCTCCAGCGTAGTCAGTTTGTTGGGCAGTTTGAAAACTTTCTTTTTGATGCTCAAAACTTGTTTGTTTGTAGAAATCATCAGACGTTTCTGCTCTTTCTGTTACAATTTCTCGTGGAAAATCCATTTGCCTAAAATTTGATTTATCTCGTGAAATACAATCTAGGCCCTTGTAACTTGCACTCGTCGGCTTAAGATAACCGACGTCGCTTGCTCGGTCAGCCACATGCCCAGCGAACCTCTGACCAAGTCGTCCCGGTCGCTCTACAGTCTTCACCTCGAGAAGGTTAGAGGATGGCGAACAAACCTGCCTTTTGCTCTGAAAATACCATTCTCTATTTCTTCTATTTCGCCATAAGCCGTTAAAATCAGGGCAACATCCTTCATCGTTCCCATTAGAGACGCCAGTAAGCATCGGTCCCTTCCGAGTGTCACTGCAGTCCCCGTCTTGAGCAACACAGTCCAGGACGTCTCNCGCCAGTAAGCATCGGTCCCTTCCGAGTGTCACTGCGGTCCCCGTCTTGAGCAACACAGTCCAGGACGTCCCCTTGGGGGTGGAGGATCCATTCATTCCTCCTTATTCCTGCAGGATTGGCAGAGCTGGAATTATCTCCTGCAGAGCCTGCGTCGTGATCGCTGGTGTCGGTCATTGTAGAGTCTGGCAAGTCGGGCATGTTTTGGTCGGGCGAGGCGTGGAGCAGGGATGATAGATGTGCAATGTAGGAAGTTGCGAGAGTCAGGACGTTCAACTGCAAGGAAAATGCATTTCTTGAGAAATGCCGCTGAAAGAATGTGACCTAAATACGAATGGTCTACAATATAACGTTAGAAAAACCTCTTTATTATAGAAACAAAGTTCGGATCAAATTATCTAGAGTGCTCGCTAAGATGCGCAATAGAAAGCACACAATTTTCCTAAAGCACGTCTGACTAGAATAGAATAGAATAGAAGTGTCGGCATTGAAGAAATAAGCCATGCATGAATCACTGAATCCCTCATCAGACTTTACGTATCCAATAATATATATCCGTTGTGAGTGGTGAACTGTGCCTGTGAGTGGTGAACTGTGCTTGTGATTGGTGAACTGTACATGTGAGTGGTGAACTTTGCCTGTGAGTGGTGAACTGTACATGTGAGTGGTGAACTGTGCCTGTGAGTGGTGAACTGTGCTTGTGATTGGTGAACTGTACATGTGAGTGGTGAACTGTACATGTGAGTGGTGAACTGTACATGTGAGTGGTGAACTGTACATGTGAGTGGTGAACTGTACATGTGAGTGGTGAACTTTGCCTGTTAGTGTCCCACAAACACCTAACGTTCCCCTAACGCCCGCAGGTATCGACAGCGTTGCGTTCGAGCCGTCAAGCGCGGCGTTCGCGGAGGTGGTAGCGGTGCCCGTGGCGACGTCTGGCCCGTGCTACATCCCCTGCAACACCTTCATGCCCTTCATGGTGGTGCTCTTCCTCATGTGTGCCAGTGTCGCCACCTCACAGATGCCCCTCCTCATGATCGTGCTAAGGTATACCAGCACCTCACGGAACACTCTCGGCCCTTTGTTCTCATTTTAATTTCTTTTTCCAGCCTATAACTATCATTGTGTATTTACAACCTTGTCAACAATTGTCTGTTCATACTCGGTGTCTGTAATCATGTGTGAAATTGTCACTTTAAATTAACTTACGAGACGAGTATGAGAAAACTCCTCACAGATAACTTCAGTTCATATTATTTCACTTGATTCAGTTTATATTATTTATATTTTGGGTAGTTATGTCTACCCTTTTACCCATTAATGCCGAGTGGTTCCATTTGGAACCAGCGGGAAAAATGGATTCATATTAAAATTGAATGATCAAATAAATACAGAAGTGGATGCATACGGTAGGTTTGATACACATCTTGTACATGTTCTGGCAAAGTTTGGTGCTGCTACGCCAACTACTCTCTTTTCAGTCAACATTCAAAGATTGTAAGAACCAAGTGTTGCACTGCGGAGAAAGGTGAGTAATTCGTTCTAAAAATATATTATTCATGAGTCAGATGTAGAATTTCATCGATAAAGTGAGTACTTTTAATGCTGTATGCGGTTTTACGTGTTACCATGTTTCTAAAGTCATTTAGATCGTGAAATATTTAGCCCGGTTCCTAATGGAACCAAGCTATAATTTTTCACATACGTCGAAAAATGAACATTTTAACATATTTTTCATTTATTAACGTCACAAGTGGTAATAGTATCACAAGAAAACAAAGAAAAATTCCGAAAATAATTCTCGGCATTAATGGGTTAATGTTCATCTCTCGTGCATTTCATTTATTTCCTCACCTTAGTTCTTTGAATTAGTCGTATTATGTTCTTACGGAAATATTTTATTATAAAATGTATGTTAACGTGGAACTCCTTATCTTGAAGTAACTTAAATAATCCAGGTCAGTGTCGGATTACCAAGTACGCCTGGCTGATAGGTTCTTGTTGTTCACAGCTAATGGCTACAATTACTAGGGTACCAAGTACGCCTGGCTGATAGGTTCTTGTTGCCCACAGCTAAAGGCTTCAACTACTGAAGAACCAAGTTCGACTGGCTGATAGGTTCTTCTTGTCCACAGCTAAAGGGATCAATTTCTGGGCACAGAGTACGCCTTGCTGATAGGTTCTTGTTGTTCACAGCTAACGGCTACAACTACTGGGGCACCAGGTATGCCTGGCTCATCGCGCGGGACCTCAACGGCGACTCGTTCATCCAGTGGCCGGACTCAACACGTGTCATCGACACGGCCTTCACCGCGGCTGACATCGTCTGGCTGATAGGTTCTTGTTGTCCACAGCTAAAGGCTTCAACTACTGGGGCACCATGTATGCCTGGCTGATAAGTTCTTGTTGTCCACATCTATAGGCTACAACTACTGGGGCACCAAGTACGCCTGGCTGATAACTACTGGGGCACCAAGTACGCCTGGCTGATAGGTTCTTGTCATCCAATGCTAAAGGCTAACAACTACTGTGGCACCAAGTTCGTCTGGCTGATAGGTTCTTGTCATCCAATGCTAAAGGTAACAACTACTGGGGCACCAAGTTCGTCTGGCTGATAGGTTCTTGTTGTCCACAGCTAAAGGCTTCAACTACTGGGGCACCATGTATGCCTGGCTGATAAGTTCTTGTTGTCCACATCTATAGGCTACAACTACTGGGGCACCAAGTACGCCTGGCTGATAACTACTGGGGCACCAAGTACGCCTGGCTGATAGGTTCTTGTCATCCAATGCTAAAGGCTAACAACTACTGTGGCACCAAGTTCGTCTGGCTGATAGGTTCTTGTCATCCAATGCTAAAGGTAACAACTACTGGGGCACCAAGTTCGTCTGGCTGATAGGTTCTTGTTGTCCACAGCTAAAGGCTTCAACTACTGGGGCACCATGTATGCCTGGCTGATAAGTTCTTGTTGTCCACATCTATAGGCTACAACTACTGGGGCACCAAGTACGCCTGGCNTGGAGGTTGTGGATGGAAGTGGAGGTTTTGGCTGGAAGTGGAGGTTGTAGCTTGAAGTGGAGGTTGTGGATGGAAGTGGAGGTTGTGGCTGGAAGTGGAGGTTGTGGATGGAAGTGGAGGTTTTGGCTGGAAGTGGAGGTTGTGGCTTTAAGTGGAAGTTGTGGATGGAAGTGGAGGTTGTGGATGGAAGTGGAGGTTGTGGCTTTAAGTGGAAGTTGTGGCTGGAAGTGGAGGTTTTGGCTGAAGATGGAAGTTGAGGTAGTGGCTTAGGCTGGAAGTGAAGGTGGTGGCTTTGGCTGGAAGTGAAGGTGTTAGCTGAGGCTGGAAGTGGAGGTGGCGTCTGAGGCTGGAAGTGAAGGTTTTGGCTGAGGCTGAGAGTGGAGGTGGTGGCTTTGGCTGGAAGTGGAGGTGTTAGCTGAGGCTGGAAGTGTCCCGCTGATCGCACTGCTCTGCAGGCCGTCGCGCTGGAAGGCTTCTGTCTGAAGGCAGTGCACTTATTGCAAGACTTTATTTGTTCACTATACTTATCTTAGGCTTATTAAGACTGTAAACATACGAAAAAATAAATTTCTACCTTTACAACACATTTTTTGCAGGATATTAATCACTCGAGTGATAAGGCCAGAAACGCACTAGCGATATTTGTTGTTAATTTATATTCCATGGATATACAAGGGGATTAGAAAATGATAGTGCAAAGAAAAAAAAAGGGCGATGCATGCTCGTGAATTTCATTTTAGAGTAGATATATATCCTTTATGTTTTCATTTTCAAATGTTCTTCATATCGTTCCAGAGAATGAGAGGAGTTAATTGATGGGACTAAAATATTGCTTTATTGTTTACCATATTACAAAACCTTTGAACTTACCCTCTCTGAAATTCTCTCAAATTTGATTAGGCGATTTGCATGCGGCAGGAAGCTGAAACTGACAAATTTTTCCTCGACATAACGCGATAACATAACTCAATATAATATAACTCAACACAACAGAACGCAACATAACATAATTTAGCACAATAAAACTCAATATAATATAGCTCAACACAACATAACTCAACATAATATAACTCAACATACCATAACTCAACCTTGAACTCATCGTAACGCTTGCCACCAAACTACCGCGCTTTGGACAACGTAAGTCAAGTGACCTCAGCGGATGATGTCGGCAACGGTAACGCGTGAGAGTACGATGATGAAGGTGGTGAAGATGATGATGAAGATGATAACGATGATGACGATAATGATGCAGGTGACGGCAGGCAACGTGTACCAAACTACCATCGTCGGCCGCGGCACCAAAACGACTCCCAGCCTGGTCCTGAGTGACGTCACTGAGTGTGAGTAGACGTTACAAGTGAGTTATAAAGGGTGATGTAACTGAGTGTAAGTAGACGTTACAAGTGAGTTATAACGGGTGATGTAACTGAGTGTGAGTAGACGTTACAAGTGAGTTGTAGAGGATGATGTAACTGAGTGTGAGTAGACGTTACAAGTGAGTTATAACGGGTGGTATGTAACTGAGTGTGAGTAAACGTTACAAGTGAGTTATAACGGGTGACGTCACGGAGTGTGAGTAGACGTTGCAAGTTATAGCGGGTGCCTGCTGGCAATGAAATAACATTTACATATTACATGCATCGGTTATTTTCATGAACATGAAAGGGTTGTTATTATGATTATGAAAATAATTTTATTCAGGCGGCTGTCGTTCTATGAAATATTTCAAGGTGGGGCGGTGGTTAAAAAATAACATTAATTAAACAAAAGAAATTTGGAAAGAAATAACCAAGAAACTGTTTATTTGTTCATGAGAAATCAATGCTAGTTGTCTTCATTAGAAATATCATAATCGTATATTTCAAATACCTCATATTTTGTACCTGATATTACTCGCGGTTTGAATATATTCTCTAGAGCTCTGAAGGTTATAGATAAAAAGTCAACATAGTCACCCAATCAACTTAGATTTCAGCCTCGAGCATTTCATTGCAACTTCGTTACAAAATTAAAAATTTTCTCGAATTTCCCTGTCAATAACTACGAATATATTGTATATGCAGCTATGACACGATTAACGTGTATTGTTAATTGCCATTAACTTTTAATAGAACTCATTCTCTTGTCTTTAATCAAACTGTAAGAAATAATAGGAATGTATATGCACCTAAAGTATCACTCCTAGAACTCCTACCACTTCCCCACACCTATCAATCTAACCACTCCTATCACTCCCACCACTCCTACCACTCTCCGCACTCTTACCACTCCTAGCACTCCCACCACAACCACCACTTTCTCCACTCCAACCACTCCTATTACTCATACCACTCGGACCCCATATGCCCCTCCCACCTCTCCTACCACTCCCTCCACTCCAACCACTCCTACCACTCCCCCACTCCTACCCACCACTCCTACCACTCCACCACTCCTACCACTCCACCACTCCTTCCAGCCCCTCCACTCCTACCACTCTTACCACTCCACCACTGTTACCACTCCACCACTCCGACCACTCCACCACTCCATCACTCTACCATTCCACCACTCATATATATACCACTCCACCACTCCTACCACTCCACCACTTTTATCACTCATACCATTCCACCACTCCTACCACTCCTCCACTCTTACCATTTCACCACTCCCACCACTCCTACCACTTCCACCACTCCTACCACTTCCACCACTCCTACCACTCCTACCACTCCTACCAATACCCCACTTTTACCACTCCACCACTCGTACCACTCCCCCACTCCTACCACTACCCCACTTTTACCACTTCACCACTCATACCACTCCCCCACTCCTACCACTCCACCACTTTTACCACTCCACCACTGCCACCACTGCCACCACTTCCACCACTCCTACCACTCCTTTCCCACTAACAACTGCTACCACTATGCAGGCAAATGTAAGCTGGAGTGCGCGGTAGCACCGGAGTGCCAGGCGGTGGTGTACGTGAGCGATGTGCAGAAATGTCGGATGTACTACAGCGATGTTCTCACACTCGCAGTGAATCAGCAGGTCTCCAATCCTGCAGCTACCTCATACTTCAAGACAGGTCAGTGCAATCTCATGCGGATTGTTGGTGTGCAACATAAGAATTGTTATGAAGGTTGTTGTGGCTCGCACGATGATTGTTACGGGGGTTAGTCTGGAACATAAGGTTTGTTACGAGGGTTGGTGTGGCTCGAACAAAGATTTCGAACTGATGGCCGCGATGAAGCACGATTTGCTGACGCCAGCTTAGCCGTGCTGCGCCTCCATATGTAGCCAGTGTCAGCTTCATAAGCCTTATCAGTATTGTTAGCATTATAAGAATTGTCTGCTTTATCAGTTACATACTTGGCATAACGATCATACAAATTTTCTCGTCTGAAACCCTGCTTCTGACCACCGTGTGTTAGGGAAAACTGACCGGAGCTATTGTGAACTTCTTGACCAGGATTATTCATTGAATATGATGAGTCCGGAATACGTGTAGTTTCAACTCGGGCTTGGAAACTTTGGAAACGATGTTGTGAGCCCGCATTATGACCTTTAATCCCAATGTTTCGATATAAAATTGGTACGTCTGGATCATGAATCGCTCCATGCTGCCCTGCATAATCTACATTAAAATTATTCACAGAAACACCTTTGTAAAGTTCACAGTCACTGTAACACCCTTTTGTCTGTATTGCCATCACGCGCGCTTCATCGTCACTGTTAAGTTTTGTTCCGAGTTTTTTTAATTCCTTTCCAGAGGAATTCAAACAAATGAGTTGTGAGTTCTGAGCGCCTGCTCTGAAATGTTCAGCGTCGTCACCCCTGAAGTTCGGGGCCAAATTCTGGCGAAATTCCTTATCCATCCGCTCACAGAACAACATGAGACGGTGGCATGAGTCTGCTGTGTCTCGGTGGCATGAGTCTGCCGTGTCTCGGTGGCATGAGTCTGCAGTGTCTCGGTGGCATGAGTCTGCCGTGTCTCGGTGGCATGAGTCTGCAGTGTCTCGGTGGCATGAGTCTGCAGTGTCTCGGTGGCATGAGTCTGCAGTGTCTCGGTGGCATGAGTCTGCAGTGTCTCGGTGGCATGAGTCTGCCGTGTCTCGGTGGCATGAGTCTGCAGTGTCTCGGTGGCATGAGTCTGCCGTGTCTCGGTGGCATGAGTCTGCAGTGTCTCGGTGGCATGAGTCTGCCGTGTCTCGGTGGCATGAGTCTGCAGTGTCTCGGTGGCATGAGTCTGCCGTGTCTCGGTGGCATGAGTCTGCAGTGTCTCGGTGGCATGAGTCTGCCGTGTCTCGGTGGCATGAGTCTGCAGTGTCTCGGTGGCATGAGTCTGCCGTGTCTCGGTGGCATGAGTCTGCAGTGTCTCGGTGGCATGAGTCTGCCGTGTCTCGGTGGCATGAGTCTGCAGTGTCTCGGTGGCATGAGTCTGCCGTGTCTCGGTGGCATGAGTCTGCAGTGTCTCGGTGGCATGAGTCTGCCGTGTCTCGGTGGCATGAGTCTGCAGTGTCTCGGTGGCATGAGTCTGCCGTGTCTCGGTGGCATGAGTCTGCNGTGACCAGCTGAGTGGCGGCTCGTGACCAGCTGAGTGGCGGCTCGTGACCAGCTGAGTGGCGGCTCGTGACCAGCTGAGTGGCGGCTCGTGACCAGCTGAGTGGCGGCTCGTGACCAGCTGAGTGGCGGCTCGTGACCAGCTGAGTGGCGGCTCGTGACCAGCTGAGTGGCGGCTCGTGACCAGCTGAGTGGCGGCTCGTGACCAGCTGAGTGGCAGCTCGTGACCAGCTGAGTGGCGGCTCGTGACCAGCTGAGTGGCGGCTCGTAACTAACTGACTCATTTCATCGACGGCCGCTGAGGTGTCACTTACAGGGGAGGTTTGTGAACGCGGTGATGTAAGGTATACATGGAATGTATATATTGAATGTATACATAGGAGGTCTATACTGAATGTATATACATTATAAGCGGACCATGTTTGTCAAGGTATAAGGTTACACGTCGTGTGTTTGGGTAGCTATTTTGCACCAATGTTGCAGCAGGACTTGTCTGATTGTTATGTTTGACATCAAACGCGCTGTTTGGAACCGAAATGAACCGTGACTTGCAAATTTGAACGGTATCAACTGACGGCTTGGAACGTTCTAGTTTGGCGTAAAGGTAAAGGTAAACAATCACTTATTTTATAGTAATGTTTATCTTTTATTATAATAAGCACTAAAACTTGGATTTTTATTTTATTTATTTATTTATTCTTCTTATAATAATTTTTGAGACGATTTCAGGACACCTGTCATCTTGTCAGGCGTCCTGTCATCTTGTCAGGCGTCCTGTCATCTTGTCAGGCGTCCTGTCATCTTGTCAGGCATCCTGTCATCTTGTCAGGCATCCTGACATCTTGTCAGGCGTCCTGTCATCTTGTCAGGCATCCTGACATCTTGTCAGGCATCCTGACATCTTGTCAGGCGTCCTGACATCTTGTCAGGCGTCCTGACATCTTGTCAGGCGTCCTGACATCTTGTCAGGCGTCCTGACATCTTGTCAGGCGTCCTGACATCTTGTCAGGCGTCCTGACATCTTGTCAGGCGTCCTGACATCTTGTCAGGCGTCCTGACATCTTGTCAGGCGTCCTGACATCTTGTCAGGCGTCCTGACATCTTGTCAGGCGTCCTGACATCTTGTCAGGCGTCCTGACATCTTGTCAGGCGTCCTGACATCTTGTCAGGCGTCCTGACATCTTGTCAGGCGTCCTGACATCTTGTCAGGCGTCCTGACATCTTGTCAGGCGTCCTGACATCTTGTCAGGCGTCCTGACATCTTGTCAGGCGTCCTGACATCTTGTCAGGCGTCCTGACATCTTGTCAGGCGTCCTGACATCTTGTCAGGCGTCCTGACATCTTGTCAGGCGTCCTGACATCTTGTCAGGCGTCCTGACATCTTGTCAGGCGTCCTGACATCTTGTCAGGCGTCCTGACATCTTGTCAGGCGTCCTGACATCTTGTCAGGCGTCCTGACATCTTGTCAGNGGTTGGGCAGGGTGGCTCAGTGGTTGGGCAGGGTGGCTCAGTGGTTGGGCAGGGTGGCTCAGTGGTTCTAATTCAGATAACCATGATTGGAGTAGAAAGGTGCGGGTTCGATCCCAGCTACCTGCGACATTTTCTGCTCCAAATCGGCGATGAGGCCGGGCGGTTAGAGCACCGCAAAATTGGGGTGTTCGAGACCGCAACAAGCTGTAAATGTTCTGTTATGTTAAGAATCGGTGACAGGCCTACGTCCTAATAGACGTTGAAACCTGTCTCTTATACACATCTAGATGTGTATAAGAGACAGGCCTGCCTCATTCCTCACTCAATTTCTGCCTCATTCCTCAATCAAAGGTCTGCCTCTTCATTCCTCACTCTGAGTCGCATTCCTCATCTGCTGCTTCGCATTCCTCGCTTCACCCAAGAAACAATGAAGTGCGCTTCTGTCAAAGGTTTTAACGTGACTGAGCAGAACTGAAGCCACGGTCAGTTTATCAGCGTCTTATCGGCGGCCGGCCACGGTCAGTTTATCAGCGTCTTATCGGCGGCCGGCCACGGTCAGTTTATCAGCGCCTTATCGGCGGCCGTCCAGCGGCGAGCATTGATCACGTGAAGACTTGTCTTCATAAAAATTTGCTGCGAGAGCTCGTCTTTTCTTTTTATTTCTTATCATTATAATTATTTTATTAGAAATTATTAGACATTAACTAATTAAAAAACTAATTAACTAATTATTCATTAGTTTTCGCCTATTAACTAATTATTCATTAGCTTCCGCCTCCATTTTTCTTAATTCGATGATCAATAACATCGGAAATCATCCCAATTCGGGATGATTTCCAATGTTATTGGTCATCGAATTTTAAGAATATCGGAGGCGGAAACTAATGAATATTGTATGTAACTTACTATTTATTTAAGCAGAACACTTGCACAAAATAGCTTTGCTGGGCTTAAACCTATAGACTAGGTTCTGATTAGAAAGAACCTAGAGACTAGGTTCTGATTAGAAAGAACCTAGAGACTAGGTTCTGATTATAAAGAACCTATAGACTAGGTTCTGATTAGAAAGAACCTATAGACTAGGTTCTGATTAGAAAGAACCTAGAGACTAGGTTCTGATTAGAAAGAACCTAGAGACTAGGTTCTGATTATAAAGAACCTAGAGACTAGGTTCTGATTAGAAAGACCCTATAGACTAGGTTCCTGTCTCTTATACACATCTAGATGTGTATAAGAGACAGTGCATGGTGATGTCAGCATGATAATGTCAGCATGATGATGATTTCNCTATGGACTAGGTTCTGATTAGAAAGAATCCATGGAATAGGTTCTGATTAGAAAGAATCTATAGACTAGGTTCTGACTAGAAAGAACCTATATACTAGGTTCTGATTAGAAAGATCTTCAGACCGCGCACCCTCCCAACCCTTGACGATTGTGAAGCTGTGGGAGCACGACTGTGATCCGATTTTATTTATACGTGCGATATAGTTTAGTTTACAGTTATAAGGTTTAGTTATAGTGATAAGTTCGTTGCAGTTATAAGTTTGTCATAGTTATATGTTTGTTATAGTTATAAGTTTGTTATAGTTAAAGGTTATACAAGTTATAATACGGATGATAGGTTCTTTTTAGAATTGATTGGACAGCAACATGCACTCCTCGCTCAAGGGCCTGATTGTAAAGAAAAGTTATAAGGCTGGTGCTGGAAATAAAGGAAGACTATATGAGAATTATCACGCTGTAATCAAGGTTTCACGGTGCTGCTATCTTCAAATTACTGCGTATCTGCATTAATATCCGCAACAGCTATGTATGTGCAGTTATCAATAATTAGTATTCACACCTAAATATAGTTCTATATTCAGTTAGAATAAGATTATGGATTTAAGGTCAGAGACTGGAACTGTGACAGTCGCGCCTGTATTTCCGAAACAAATATGAGACAGTCAAGGCAGTTGCCAGAAAAATGACTAATCAGACCAGACGTCTTATCATCGTTCAAGATAAATTTTCTTATATTATTCAATTAAAAATTCTGATTTCTTCGATAAATATAAAAAGCTTTTCAAATTCTTTATGGCAACATTTCTGAACGCTTTATCCGATTGCAATATTGTTCCGAATTTCGAAGATTTTATGATTTTCTTGATTCTTGTTTAATATGCGTTTTTATCACCGTGTTCGGTGCACCACATTGATCCTGAAATTCTATTACTACATAATTATCTACGGATATAATAACCTACTATAATGTTATTGGCAAGGTGGCCCAGTGGTTGGGCAGGGTGGCTCAGTGGTTGGGCAGGGTGGCTACTACATAATTATCTACGGATATAATAACCTACTATAATGTTATTGGCAAGGTGGCTCAGTGGTTGGGCAGGGTGGCTCAGTGGTTGGGCAGGGTTGCTCAGTGGTTGGGCAGGGTGGCTCAGTGGTTCTAATTCAGATAACCATGATTGGAGTAGAAAGATGTGGGTTTGATCCCAGCTACCTGCGACATTTTCTGCTCCAAATCGGCGATGAGGCCGGGCGGTTAGAGCACCGCAAAATTGGGGTGTTCGAGACCGCAACAAGCTGTAAATGTTCTGTTATGTTTAGAATCGGTGACAGGCCTACGTCCTAATAGACGTTGAAACCGTTATCACTGTTACAATCATCATTACCATTCTCATTGTCATTACCATTACCGTTGCTATTACCATTACCATTACCATTAGCATTACCATCACCATTACCATTATCTTCGAAATTACCATTACCATTACCATTACTAACCATTCCTACCTAAAGGCCAGGCTATGCGAAAAACAGTCAAGACAGTAAATTAATATTCATGTTATTATGGCGCTGTCACTAGTTATTTAAGACATTGGGATGCTAGCGGGCGCTGTCACTAGTTCTTTGCAGCATTGGGATACTAGCGGGTGCTGTCACTAATCTCTGAAGGCATTTGGGATGATAGCAGGCGCTGTCACTAGTTTTTACAGCATTGGGATGCTGGCGGGCGCTGTTAGTTAGTCCTTTAAGGCATGGAGATGCTAGCGGGCGCAGTCCCATGAAAGTTAAAACTTTGGATTCATGTTGTACACAGATAAAGGCTGCAACTTCTGGGGCACCAAGTACATCTGGATGATAGGTTCTTGTTGTCCACAGCTAAAGGCCTCAACTTCTGGGGCACCAAGTACGTCTGGCTCATCGCGCGGGACCTCAACGGCGACTCCTTCATCCAGTGGCCGGACGGTACGCGCGTCATCGACTCCGCCTTCATCGCGGCCGACATAAAGTCGCCGTCTGCGGGACCCGCCACCATGCTCAGGGGGGACGGTATGATCGAGCATTCCGCTGAAAATACGGCTAACTCGTACCCGGTGCTGTGTTATAAGTAGAGAACCATTAAGGGGAGCGTCTGGGTCCAAAGGTTGAAATTTCTGATTTTCCGGTTTTTAGGCTCATCTCAAAGCTTACTTTCTGACGCATCGAACGGTACTAGAACCATCTCTGTACGATGATTTATGCGTTCGCGACAGATCTCGTAATGGGGAGGTGTCCGGGGCCCATACTTTCAAAAAAAGTTAAGAGATCGTAAGTTCATCAGCCAATCATTGACGGCCTTTCAATCATCATAGTCATCATATCAAGTAATCACCAAACAATTAAATACATATGCGCCCCACGTTTTTTGTTTTAGATGTTGTAAAATATTTTAACTGAAATACAAAAGACCAAGAGAGTGAAAGCAAACAGAGATCAGTAGCTGCCGAAAAATTATTTTCTACTTTTTAGTCCACATGGAAAACGTGGTCTTTAAAAATTTTTTTATACATTTTTGCCTCTACTGAAAAGTTGCCAAAGCTGAAAACCTCTCTCACGGCAATCCTATCTCCTCCTACAGTTTTATGGCTACAGCAATAAGATATATACCGTTCGATTTGCAAAGAAAAGATCTACAAAACGTCATATACATTTTCCTAATTTCGTTATAGTTTGGATTTTATAATGCAAAAATGGCGGGGGTAAATAAAAAAATTTCGAAAATTTTACGAAAAATGCTCCCACACCCACAAAAATGAAAATTTCAAAAAACGTATGCGACGTTTCATAGATCTGGTCTTTACGCATTGAATGATATGTGTCTCGACGTTGTAGCTTGAAAACCCTAGGAAGAATTCTAAAGTACCCCCCTTTTTGGTCCGTTTTCTAAGAATTTCACGTTTTCTTTAATTTTTTTCCAAAAATTCACACGTATCAAAAATTTTCACTTTTGGTTTTACACATGTGTACCAAGTTTCAAACTGATCCATCTGTAAATAGCTGAGAAAAATTTTGCCCAGACGCTCCCCTTAACTCGTACCCGGTGATGTGTTATCAATAGAGAACCAGTTACTCGCACCCGGTGCTGTGTTCTAAGTAAAGAACCAGTAACTCGCACCCGGTGCTGTGTTCTAAGTAGAGAACCAGTAACTCGCACCCGGTGCTGTGTTCTAAGTAGAGAACCAGTAACTCGTACCCGGTGCGGTGTTATAAGTGGAGAACCAGTTGCTCGTACTCGGTGCAGTATTTTAAGTAGAGGACCAGTTACTCGTACCCGGTGCTGTGTTCTAAGTAGAGAACCAGTTTCTCGTACCCGGTGCTGTGTTCTAAGTAGAGAACCAGTTTCTCGTACCCGGTGCAGTGTTTTAAGTAGAGGACCAGTTACTCGTACCCGGTGCAGTGTTCTAAGTAGAGAACCATTTCCTCTTTGCTAGCGCTTCGTTCTTTCTGCGCAGAGAACCAGCCCCATACAGATAGTGAACCAGCTCTTTGTTTTCAGTGATAACCACTTGCGTGTTTCCTCTAATCTGTTCTGTATTCTAAAATCTTCATTCACAATTAGACACTAGTCATGTATTTTCCATCATGCTCTCATTTATTCTCTTCATTCCAATTTAAAACGAGTCTAATTGTGTCTTGAATTGACTCTTGATAAGAGTCGATAGAGACTACAGTCAGTTCTTTTATATGCAATACAATCTATAATAAAATGAGAATTATACTTAAATATAATTTTAATTGTTTTCAAAGCTGGTTATACTGTAATGCAAGTTGACAAAATTGCTCAAGGGTATGAGCAATACAGAAGCGTAAAGCTTAATGCTGCTCACTTGGCCCCATCAATACTAAAAAATTGTGATTGATAGTGAAAAATGTACCAAACGCTAATCAAACACAAAATACTTTTATTGACCATCGAGGTAAAATGATGCGTTTTTAAAGTAGTAAAAATATTTATAATATAGATACATTTTTTCAATGATAGATAAACTTCAATGCGGGGATACATTTTCAATATAGAAAAATTTTCAATGCAGAGACACAATCTGATATACTTCTGCTTCTTGAGTGTGAATGGAAAAAAATTTTTATAATTTATGAGTAGTGAGGCAATTTTCTTCACTTGAGTGGAAATAAAAATAACGGTGCACTCTGAGTGGATATGGTCAATATTAAGTACACTTTGTGCGTGTTGAGATAATTACATTATCGGTTACTACCGCACTTTTGTTAGAGATAGACAATACATAGTACACTTTGTGCGTGGTGAAACAATTACATTATCGGTTACTACTGCACTTTTAGTAGAGATAGACAATATATAGTACACTTTGTGCGCAGTGAGACAATATACCGCACTCTGTGTTGTGTACGGCAATAAACTCACGTTTTGTGGTGTGTGCTAAAGCGGTACACATTGATTGTGTGGAGCGAAGCAACATATACTGCATTTTGTGTGACGCTGTACGAGACTCGAGATGTCAGTTTTCGTCTCTAGAACTAGAACAAGAATATTATCTGAACTACTATAGAACATCTCGATTTTCGTAATTGTTTTCCATTAATCAACGAAACGTACAAAAGTCTACCATTTCGTAAAGTCAGAGCGCTAATATCAACAAAAATAATTTTTTTACCAAATTTCGCAAGAGATGGAGCCTCTCAAAAATGTTAGCGAGGGTGCAAGGGGTGTCATTAAATTATTCACTATGTTTGTAAACGTTTTTGTGTTGCCGTAGTTTATTCAGGAGTTGAACTAACTACCCAAACGGCGATTGGGTTATGTAGAAAACTTTAGCAAAAATGAATCATCAGTAATGGCAAATAAAGTGTCAGATTAACATGGAAATAAATATTTAATGTACACTAATGTCCATCGTTGTCTTAACAAAAGAGAATGATGTGTTTTTAATGTTTTGTTCGTTCTGTTCTATTGTATCAACAAAAAAGTAAACTTTCAGAATCAGTGTTTTTTTTCTAAAATTTTGGAAATCTCTGTAATTGGTTTTAAATTAAGTTCGAAGAAATAAATTCTCTCTTCGCCAACTAATTCATTATGAAATTTTATTTACCAAGTCGAAGTTTTAACATTTACATCGAACCATTCATTACTCAGAGCATTACTTTGCTGTCTCTGAAGTAAACTGAACAGTAAGTGTGCACACCTCAACTAATGAGAATTACCGCCAACATTGGAGCCCACATGGCAGGCATTATCACAGTAGCGACTTTCCCTCGGTCTGTTGGGCGCCGCGGTAGCGCCGGCACATGCAACATAACATTTCGCTGCTGTGATGATGTCGGGTGCAGTTAACAGATCGAAAGTCTTTAATTTTATTCAGGAAACCCCAACAGCTTAGAATCGCGAACACAACGAGAACTATTGAACTACAGAGAGGAGAGGGACTTCGCTCTGTACTGTATAGATAAATCAATAGCACAATAAATAAACGTAGAAATTAACACTACAGGAAGATAATAAACTAATCCAAAATACAATAATCCATATATAGGCACTAATTGCAGAACACTATTCCAAATTCACTCTAACCTTAGAATAGCGTACTGCAGCCTATAATAGCTCAGTCAGCCTCGCAGGGACACCAGAGACAATGAGCTCTAACTTGACTGGCTAGGCCTTACAACAGGTACTCTGCGCAGTAGTGCGGATAACATTCTTACATCTGCTAAACTGCAGTCACTCCTGGACTCGCCGGCAAACGGCGCCACTGCGACATGTGGCTGCCGGGAGTGAAGGATTATTGCACGTGAGGCGACATGTAGCATGTGACACGCCGGTGTGCAGTGAACACACCGAGAAAGTGCGTGTAGAACAGTCTCCCAGAAGCAGAGTGGCTGGCTTGACGAAGCTTAAAGAAATTCAAGACAGTTCGCTTCATTCGTTTCGACAACAGAAAAACAACGTTTATTTCAACTTGATAATTCAACATTGTTGGTATTACGTTTGATCCTCCTGTTACGAGCTTCAGTCATACTGAAGATGTTGTAAACAAGCTAGCGTTGAGTCACGAGACTTCCGTGGCACCGGCCAGCATACATGCCGATTGGCTGCAGCAAAATATCATGCGAAAATAGTATATTTTTGTTCTGAAATTCTGAAATTTGTTGTGATTTTCAACAAAGAAACGTCACGTGTTCCTAAAATTCAAACTCTCAATCCTACATTATCCGGACAGGATTTAGTCTTACAAATAATTGGTTTTGAATTGGTAGAAGATCACGATTCTTATTCAATTTTGAGTGCTCGGTGTGTCTAACGTCCAGCGACAATTTCTGGAGACAAGTCAAGAAATTTTCTATGGACATTAATTTCAAAGCATTGAGCTTAATTTTTGTTCAATTACATAACTTGTAATTATTTAAATTAATTATTTAATTAACAGCTCTTTTCTTTCCATTATTTTTAAGGAAGCGATTGCAAATATTATCTCATTCTCGTATGCGCTCTACTCGTAATTCTACCATTTTACGATGACATTAATACCCTGAAGATTTTTAGAGAAAAAATGCGTAAGCCTTTAATAATATTTGTTATTAACTATCGTATATCTGAAAGCGACCACAGGCAGCGATCGCATCAATTTTATTCAAATGCACAGTAAGATGGAAGTCAAAATATTAATTGACTGAAATTCTTCTGCTGAAAACATATTATGTATTTTTCTCCACCTGAACAGTTCATTCAATTGAAAATTCCGTGAGCAAAATTTCTGCTTCATTCACCCATTAAAATATCGATGGGCAATATTTCTGCTTCAGTCACCTGATACAAAATTGATGGGCAACATTTCTGCTCCAGTCACCCATTACAATCTCCATGGGGAACATTTTTGCTTCAGTCACCCATTAAATTCTCAATGGAGTAACATTTATACTTCAGTCACCCATTAAAATCTCAATGGGTAACATTTCTGCTTCAATTGCCCGCCCATTAATAATTCAATGAGCAGCATTTATTATTGCAAAGCACTTGGCGATTAAAATAATTAACACAAGGTATTCCACTGCCACTCCGAACATTATGAATTTCTGGACAAAACAAGCACCATATTTGAACGCATGTTAATATTTGTAGAGAAACTATTCATGGCTAGTAAAGTCATGAACACGATAAACTGTTAAAAATACATTCTCTTAAAAACAGACAAATCAACTGCAAAATTCACTGAATATAAATAAAACTATAAAATTTTCCATGCGTTTTCAAGTAAAATATTTCCGATTTTTGTGTATTGTGGCCTAAACATGGCGCGATTACGTTCTCCTGTAGAGTTGCCATAATCAGTTTGAAATTAACCAGCATGAAGCCTGCACTGCAGCGCTCGGTGGTGCTGATCGATCGCTATTGCTTGGCTTCCCGAAAATAAAATTGTTATTTCTTCGTTGACGAATGTGAAACATCTTGTGCACATCTTATTCGCGCATTTTTTCATTTATGGAAAAAATGCCCTATTGCGCTCGTCATGTCCGTCCGTCCGTCTGTTAGTCTGTCTGTCCGTGACTTACCGTTTTCGTCGACGAGAAAATGCGCTCTCTGTCACTCACTGCAGTGAGCACTGAGTTATATTTTTTACCGTATTCCAGTTTCCATTTTTCGTGACTAAATATAGCCCAAAACTTCAATTGACCATCGGTATCAATATTCGTCTTATATATTAAAGGAAATAAAACCACCTTGCAGTTTGTGATAATTTATTTCCAAACCAACTCTTGTGAAGCTCGCAAGCCGCATGTAGGTTATAATAGATTTTTAAATTTATAATAGCAATTGATGGCGTAATTTTTGATAAGTGAAATTCGTAAGCAAGTTCTGACTGATGGTCAGACAGCTGAATAATTCAGACTGATGATTGGAAAGCTGAATAATTCTGACTGATGGTTGGAAAGCTGAATAATTCTGACTGATGGTTGGAAAGCTGAATAATTCTGACTGATGGTCGTAAAGCTGAATAATTCTGACTGGTGGTTGGAAAGCTGAATAATTCTGACTGATGGTTGGAAAGCTGAATAATTCTGACTGATGATCGGAAAGCTGAATAATTCTGACTGATGGTCGTAAAGCTGAATAATTCTGACTGATGGTCGTAAAGCTGAATAATTCTGACTGATGTTACGATATCTTACCCCACAAAAGGTGCAGTACATATCTTACCCTACACAAGGTGCAGTACATATCTTACCCCACACAAGGTGCAGTACATATCTTACCCACACAAGGTGTAGTACATATCTTACCCCACACAAGGTGCAGTCATATCTTACCCCACACAAGGTGCAGTACATATCTTACCCCACAAAAGGTGCAGTACATATCTTACCCACACAAGGTGTAGTACATATCTTACCCCACACAAGGTGCAGTACATATCTTACCCCACAAAAGGTGCAGTACATATCTTACCCCACACAAGGTGCAGTACATATCTTACCCCACACTAGGTGCAGTACATATTCAACACTTCGAAAAGGGAACTGTAAATCACAAAGGGGACTAAACTCTAAATGTTTGCGTCATGACTGAAGCAATAAATTTTGTTATTAGGCCATAAATTAAGTTAAAAGGAAGTAAATATTACATTTATAGGTAATAGTAAAGAATTTATCATGGCATAATAGAGAAGAATAGACTTGCTGCAGTGTACAGAATCAAGGCACTATAGGGCTAAATGGGCTAACTATCGAGGCAGTCACTTTGCCTACCTATCCCTGTACCATGTACAGCCTAGTACGGAAAAAGATAGTACATCGCTGGTTACAATTGAGAACAAACTGCGGGAAACGTGCAACTGATTCACTGCTAATAAAAAATAACCGAATTTATAAACTGGTTCACTATTTAATTAATGCAAATTGCGGTATGCGTGTAAATCGTACATGAAACAAACAACAGTGGCGTACTTGGTGCCCAGTAGTTGAAGCCTTTAGCTGTGGACAACAAGAACCTATCAGCCAGGCGTACTAGGTGCCTCATGCAGTAGTTGAAACCTTTAGCTGTGGACAACAAGAACATATCAGCCAGGCGTACTTGATGCCCTAGTAGTTGTATTGTTGTCGATGACAATCATTTTACCGTAATAACATTAAAAACAGTGATTTAATATTCATGAGTATTAGTCATAAATATGTTCCCAATTGTTGCACGGATCGAGTTTGGTATAAGATCAAGAAATTGGTAATTCTCATATTTTTGAGTAGGGGCATTTCCTCTCATGCTCCATTCTCCGGTATAAGAGACGAGTAAAAGACGCTAGCTGCATCAGGTTACACAACTCACTCGTCTTAACTGAGCTACAAGTCGCTTGGTGCAGCCACACGTTCGGCCCGAGTTATAACTTAACGGGCCAGAGATAGCGCCTGCTTGCATCCTATAAGGCCTTCATGGACTAGTGACTGTGCTTGCTAGCATTCCAAGACTTCGTTGATCTAGTAGCAGTGCCTGTTAGAATCAAATCTCTAATGGACTAGTGATGCCACCTGATGGCATCCAGAGGCCTTAAATGGACCGGAGACAGCGCCTGATAGCATCCAAAGGTCTTAACAGACCAGAAAGTTTGCCTGCTAGCATCCCAAGGCCTTAAAGGACTAGTGACAGCGCCTGCTAGCATCCCAATGCCTTCAAGGACTACTATAACAGCGCCCGATGGCATCCGAAGGTCTTACAATGGTCTAGAGACAACGCTTGCTAGCATCCATCCGTCTTAATGGACCAGAGACAACGCCTGCTATCATCTCAAGGCCCGAATGCACAAGAAGGATTGCCTGCTGGCATCCAAAGGCCTTAAGGAACCAGTGAAAGCGTTCTAGCATCCCAATGTCTTACAGAACTAGTAACAGCGCCTAGTACCTGCAGTAAGGTTGACCGCCAGGGAACGGTCGGCCGCCGTTTTGATGACCATGGGTTGGCCGCCCTCAGCGGTGCACACATTCGCCTGGTTGCTCAGAGACCCGTTTTTGGTGGTGGCCGTTGAGACGAACACCGCGGGCGTGGGTGCAGTGGTTGTGGTGAGCGTGGTGGTTGTGGTGGGCGTTGTGGTTGTGGTGGGCGTTGTGGTTGTAGTCGGTATTGTGGTCGTTGTGGGTGTGGTGGTTGCTGTTGGTGCAGTGTTTGTTGCGGGAGAGGTCGTTGTGGTTGGATACTCGAAAACTGTTTTTTGGAAAGCAATGTGCTTTATTATTCAGTTAGATTATGGTAGTTAAGATAAGGTTAGGTTGATGTAGTTCAGCGCTTGTTTATCTAGCTGACGGTGCCAGTAACGACCGAGACTTTGGTCTCGTTTGAACTTTGAGGTGTCGAGGATTTACAAGGAATGTCTGTCTCAGATTAACAGCAAATTGAAAGAATGGCGATAAGCAAAAATAACATGAGATAAACATTAAGATGGCAGAAATGTGCAACTGATTTCAATGCAAATGATTTACATTAATACTCTACTATCCAGTGACCGCAATTGAAACAAATGATGATAGTTTTCAGCACTTAACCCATTCGTGGAACCGTCATAATTATATTAATCAGTTTCAAATAATAGCAGTCGGTATTCATTCATTCCAATTAATGCTGCTCCAGTCATGCTAATCAAAGTCCCATCACGCCAGTCAGTGTCCAAACACGGCAATCCTATTCCAGTCTTACTAATCGGTGTCATTACAATCAGTGTCCAGTCATTCCAATCAGTGTCCAGTCATGCCAATCAATGTCCAGCCATGCCAATCAGTGTCCAGCCATGCCAATCAGTGTCCAGCCATGCCAATCAATGTCCAGCCATGCCAATCAGTGTCCAGCCATGCCAATCAGTGTCCAGCCATGCCAATCAATGTCCAGCCATGCCAATCAATGTCCAGCCATGCCAATCAGTGTCCAGCCATGCCAATCAGTGTCCAGCCATGCCAATCAGTGTCCAGCCATGTTAATCAGTGTCCAGTTATACCAATCAGTATGCCAATAGCTCATGTCAATCACTTACCTTCCTTGAAGTAAGTCACCAGGTCCATTGCACCTATGTCCGCCTCTACCGTCCACTCCAGTCCCTCGTCTACGTACAGAGCGCAAGTCTGATGAACACGTGTGTACGTGGCTGCTGGGCACGAGGGCTGTACGGCGCACGCCATCTTGCACTGACCTGTACCGTGCAAACACGAAAGTAAGTGCACGTAAGTAACCATAAATACGTACAGATACGGGGTCGCCTGCCAAAGACCACAACTGCCCTGGATGTAATGGACCATCATGATTCCTGCCTTCCGGAACGTAGCCTTCAACACTTCAAGCCGTCCGTATCTAGGCCGTGGGTCTAATGATAGTTAAACATGCACCTACCGAACACGTTCGTGCCACAACACAGTCACTCCGGCGTCTAACCTTTTCACTTTAAGTTAATTATGAAAGAACCTCAATCCTAATCAATTTTTTTAATAGTTCAACCATGCATTCAGCCTTCTCCCATCATGGTTTCTCACCGTATAACAACCACAACATTTCAAATTGCTTAAATGTACTCCCCCACCCATCACTTCCCTCACTGTATCCCTCTTATTATACCCTCACTCAGTGATGTCACTAGCCTCCCCCCACTCCTCACTTCCCTCACTGTATCCCTCTAATTATACCCTTACAGGCCTTACTCAGTAATAACATAACATAATACAGTGATGTCGGCGCTGCGGTGTAGGCCTGATGTGGCCTGTCGCCGATTCTTTTCCTTTTCGTGCCTTGTTCATAGAAGATCTAAGATCGTGTCATTTGACCGTATTTTTTCATGACTGACGATAGTTTGAAGTAGCTACTAGACTTCCACCGGGTTCGATATGGTGCTAGGCATTTCAAATCTGAACCAATATTTTTCCATAGCTTTATCTAGTCTGTTCTTGAACGCGTTCATACTTGGCTGTCTCTTATACACATCTAGATGTGTATAAGAGACAGCACTGTATCCCTCTATTATACTCACACTCAGTGATGTCCCTAGCCTCCCCCCACCCCTCACTACCCTCACTGGATCCCCTCTATTTTACTCACACTCACTGACGTCCCTCATAACCTCGCTGATGGTTAGGCTGGTGGAGTAGCCCTCGAGGGAAGACTGGTAGACGCTGCCTGCCCTCACTTGCACCATCATCATCACCATCACCATCATCACCATCGCTGCTCGGCCACACATCCTCTCTTTTGTGTTGTAAGTTCGGTCAGTTTGTCTTGATTTTGACTCAGGTTGTCCTAATTTTGATTCATTTTAATTACGCCTTATTAATTAAGCGTCGTGGAGTTGAGTTCGGTTTGTTTTGTTCAGCGTAGATGAGTACTGTTGAGTTGAACTTGGACATATATGGGAAGTTAAGTTGAGGTATGAAATTTTGATCTTTTTCGGCAGGTTGAATCCAACTATTAGGTTAGGCCAAACTTGGACAAGATGAATTAAATGGCGTTAGATTGAATTTTTTTTCCTTTGGATACAAGTGTCAGACCGAGCTGCAGGTTTGACTGAGTGAGCTCTCCTGAACTTTAGTTGTGGTTAGCTGGTCTGAACGAGAAAATATTTATCGTTAAATAGACATTTAATGCAGCCTTAACTGCACGTTAGACCCTTAGGATTAAGCAATCCAACAGGATAATGTCAACATTAATTGCACAGGATTTATCAGCATTATAGAAAATGAGTCTCGTAACATGGACAAATTAATGTCGTGCGCTGCATTCAAGTTGACAACTATAGACAGCTCAAGGAGCTGTCAAGTTTATGTAACTTAGTTTACGAATTCAATCACATTTGCCCGAATTGCTTAGTTTACATTGTTCTTATACGCAATGAATTGTATCACATTCAACATCAATATAATAATTTATTCAGATTCTTAAAAGTGCAGGCGATTTAACTAAGTAAATTAGGGAAGCGCCTAAGCTTCTGAGTAGCAGTCGCTACATTCAGTTTAAAGTTGTTCTCGTTCTGTTTGACTAAAAATCAAAATCTGGTTCTAGTTCGAATCCCCTCTCCTTCTTCATGATGTCCTGAGACAATGACAAGTGTGTCCTGATAATGTGACAAGTGTGTCCTGAGACAATGACAAGTGTGTCCTGATAATGTGACAAGTGTGTCCTGAGACAATGACAAGTGTGTCCTGATAATGTGACAAGTGTGTCCTGAGACAATGACAAGTGTGTCCTGATAATGTGACAAGTGTGTCCTGAGACAATGACAAGTGTGTCCTGATAATGTGACAAGTGTGTCCTGAGACAATGACAAGTGTGTCCTGATAATGTGACAAGTGTGTCCTGAGACAATGACAAGTGTGTCCTGATAATGTGACAAGTGTGTCCTGAGACAATGACAAGTGTGTCCTGATAATGTGACAAGTGTGTCCTGAGACAATGACAAGTGTGTCCTGATAATGTGACAAGTGTGTCCTGAGACAATGACAAGTGTGTCCTGATAATGTGACAAGTGTGTCCTGAGACAATGACAAGTGTGTCCTGATAATGTGACAAGTGTGTCCTGAGACAATGACAAGTGTGTCCTGATAATGTGACAAGTGTGTCCTGAGACAATGACAAGTGTGTCCTGATAATGTGACAAGTGTGTCCTGAGACAATGACAAGTGTGTCCTGATAATGTGACAAGTGTGTCCTGAGACAATGACAAGTGTGTCCTGATAATGTGACAAGTGTGTCCTGAGACAATGACAAGTGTGTCCTGATAATGTGACAAGTGTGTCCTGAGACAATGACAAGTGTGTCCTGATAATGTGACAAGTGTGTCCTGAGACAATGACAAGTGTNTCTAGGTGTCACTAGAGAGTGTGTGCAAGAATCTAGGCGTCACTATAGGCAGTGTTCAACATTCTAGGTGTCACTAGAGAGTGTGTGCAAGAATCTAGGCGTCACTATAGGCAGTGTTCAACATTCTAGGTGTCACTAGAGAGTGTGTGCAAGAATCTAGGCGTCACTAGAGGCAGTGTTCCCCTATTGTCAAGAGCTCGACTTACGTCGGTTGCTGACAGCAGTTTCTGTTAGTTCGCCGCGAGTTTTTTGGCCATTTTGCCGTAATCCGAATAAACACTTTAAGCGTCACTAGAGGGAGGTGTGGAACACTCTAGGCGTCACTAGAGGGAGGTGTGGAACACTCTAGGCGTCACTAGAGGGAGGTGCGGAACACTCTAGGCGTCACTAGAGGGAGGTGTGAAACACTCTAGGCGTCACTAGAGGGAGTGTGCAACACTCTAAGCATAATTACAAGGAGTTTGCATGGACTCTCAATAGGTTATTATCACCATCGTAAAGTGGGACTCTCAATACGTTATTATCTCCATCATAAAGTGTGCTGTTCAAAAAGTTATCATCACCATCGTTTAGTGTGGTTCTCAATAAGTTATTTAAAGTGTGGACCATCGTAAAGCGATAGGTTATTATCACGATCGTTAATGAATTTTATCAATTTTCCTCAAAAATTGAAAGCACACTCAAATTTGTAAATGAATTTGGGATACAAAATCACAGTAAAAACTTTACATTTTAATTTCATCCAAGTTCAGTTCTTAATTTAGAAGAAAATAATGACACAATAATACATATCGGGAGCGAAAATTCTATCACATCACACTTCCTCACTTTACTCCGTCTATCATACCATTGTTCCATCACACTGTCTCGCATATCATTTCATCACATCGTCTCGCATAACATTTTTACATCACACCGTCTTGCATAACATTACATCACACCGTCTCACACAACATTGTTACATCACACCGTCTTGCATAACATTACATCACACGGTCTTACATAACATTTTTACATCACATCGTCTCGCATCACTGGCTTGATCCCTCGCAAGTATTGGACTCAGAAGAGGCAGCACGGGTCTCAGGCTTGGACCGACATTGCTGCTGCATTTGCTGCAGCGTGTGTTGCAGACGCTGCAACTGTTGCACGGCCTCTTCCGCTTCTTCTTATCGCTCCGACAAGGTGCACTGCAGTCGCTAAGCTTGTTCGGTTTTGGCAGCAATAGTTCGTGTAAGGTTTTTATTTTCCGATCGAAGTCTTTCCACCTCACAAGACAAAAACTCGAGGATGTCCTGCTTTCCTTCAAGGCTGGTCGCCAACACCTCGACTTGTTCCCGATGCTCTTCGGTTTGACGTCGCACGTCACACAAAAGTTTCTCACCAGCTTCCCTGGATTGTCGGATCTCTCGCACCATTTATTTCTTCTTCTCAATATCCGTTGAAAGCTTCTTAATTTACTCGCTGACCGATTATTCTTCCTCCTCAATTGCCTTCAACTCCGCCTGAAGTTTAGCCAACGTTTGCAGTTCATTGTCGTGCGTTTTCTGGTATTTTTCTAGCCGCTTCTATACTTGTTCAACGTCAGCCTCGAGCGCGGCTATGCTCTGTTTCAACGCCGGGAACTGGCAGCGAATTTCATCAATTTCGCACTTCAGCTTGTCGTAGTTTTACATAAACATTTTGCCGAGCTTGTGGAGCTATTTCTTAAGTTCCTCAGTCTCTTTCACGGCATTGGTCAAGTCACACTGGGCATCTTTGACAGCTTTCTTTGCGTTCACGACGCCATTTTCGAGCTCCGTATTCTTCGCTTCAAGAGCTCGACTTACATCGGTTGCTGATAGCAATTTCTGTTAGTTCGCCGCGAGTTTTTTGGCCATTTTGCCGTAATCCGAATAAATTCGCTATTGATGCTCGAGTTTCAAATGCCGTTGCTCCTCTATTTCATTTACTTGTTCCTGGATTTCACAGATCGCTTGGCGCAGCTCAACATTAAACAATTTAGCTTTGTTTTTCCCGGTGTCTGCGCCACAGCACGGTAGTCCTCTTGAACTTGAAGTGCTTTCTTCATCGACGACATCTTAGCTCGAGGTATCGATGGTTCGCATCGACTCTTCACTCAGAGTTTCGCACGCTGTATTCAGGCTCTCAGTACGGTCGGCAGTTTTGGTTTGACTACAATTCCTAGTCGATCCTTTTGATGAATCCTTGCTGCTGCAACTCGAGATTTCACTTTTAGATATTTGACATTCCGCAGTGCTGTATTTTGAGTTTCTGGTCGTGCTTTTGGACGAGCATTCGCTTTACGAAGCAGAACTATCAGTCTTGCTTTTCTGCCGTTCATTAACGCCATGTTTGGGGCAAACTTGATCGTTGCAGTTTGATTTAGAAGACATTTTTTCGAGGTTGTGAAGTTCGCACTTTGACCGAAAATTTCGCATTGAATTGGTGCGACGGAGAGACGACTTATGGGCAGTCGAACTGCATCCTGGATACCAGCCACTCTTAAATTAAGCCAAAACTTGATTAATTTGAAGCTATTTTTTTTATTTTCGTAAATTGGATGCAATGCAAGAAACCGTAAAATTTTAATGGAAAACCAAATTTCGCTACAAGATTCACGTGCTAGTTATTAGAGCTACTGATATTTTATTATAGTAATTTTCTTACATGTCATCTCAATGAGTTAAACGAAATTTCTTGCTGGCGTAGGCAGATCGAAAAGATGGTTACTGAATGATATTATAATCGAATACGACTTCTCAAACGTGCAACATTCATTATCAAGAAGATGGAAAGTTTTGCAACACTTGGATTTGAGATTTAGAAATGACAATAATCATTCATTATTATTATTGTTAAGGCTTTTAAATTTCCTGTGAAAAATATTTCCATATTACAAGACTTGGCGCCAGGCCAAACGAGGCCTATTTTTCAGAGCCGACACTACCAAACACTACTATGTATACTACGAAACAAATCATAATTTTTTCGGATGCTTATGACTCTTATATATATTTTTTAAGTTTTTGGTCACCATGGTAGGCCAGCGATATTGCAATATTTTTGAAAGAAAATTTCTATGTTTTCAGATCAAGATAAAGAATCGCGTATTGTCTGACAGAATTGCAACACTTTCGACTGGTATCTTACTCTACCCTCTCCTACATTCCTACTCTACCCTCACCTACATAATTACTCTACCCTAACCTACATTCCTACTCTACCCTCACCTACATTCCTACTCTACCCTCACCTGCATTCCTACTCTACCCTCTCCTACATTCCTACTCTACCCTCACCTACATAATTACTCTACCCTAACCTACATTCCTACTCTACTGTAAGATGACAATGTTGATACCATTTGTCCCTTGATATTTCCTGATTGATGTCTTCCTTGTTGAAAGATAAGATCCTTCACATGCGATATGTTCATGAGCATTTCCTTGTGTATTAGCTTTTCCTGTTTATCAAGTCACGCCCTTGGTGACGTCAATTAGCGTAGCTATATGAGCTAAGCCCAAACCAGGAAACTCAGTCTTGGGCGAGGACCGCTACGGTATACCCCATTGCTCCTGTCCATGTCAAACAGGACAGTAACTCTAAATTAACGTCAGAGTAGAAGATACACTCTTGACTTATCCCTACTTCAACTGGAAGCCGAAGACATCAGTGTTAAAGCTCCAACTTATAAACTTATTAACTGATTATCCTAAACTGTAAGCCGAACTATAATCCTAAAAGTATATTATATAATCGTTTACGCTGTCCCTCTATATCCTCGGATCCAGCTACAACCGAACCACCCTCAGGTCATACTTAATTACAATTCATATAAGGGTTGCATAGAAAAGCAACCTGTTACATTTGGCACCGAACCAGTTAGCAACACCGCGTACACTGGCGCCCGAACCAATAATCTTAAATAATACTAAATAATCGTCTACGCGAACCTTCGTACAGTGGCGCTACCGAACAGTTAGCAAAGTGATTATCGATTGATTATAGATAAGTGACTACGCAGAATCCTGTGTAGAGGAAGTTTCCGAAGATTTAAAGCTCTACATCATCTACTACTTCTACAATTTGAGCATCGGACTTCGACACGGTCTACGAGAAGAATTCAGCGACGNGAGAACTCAAGTACAGAGAGCTTTGAGCATCTGAGTGGACACATTGACCTCGTGAGGCCTGGGCAAACCAGCGCGACTCATCAGAGAACCTAGACGTATTGCAATATGCATTAATTTCACTTATAACGTCATATAAAGGTCAAATACTAAGCTGTAAATCCACATTATAACCAGCCATTTTAAATATGAGAAGCTAAACTAATATTCCGACGTACAACCGTTACTGTGAAGAACGTACGATCGCGTATAAGCTGCTCTATAATAACTTCCAATATTATGATTATAATATTATCATCTTGAGATGAAGATTGATTGTAAAGGAAGTCATTTCTTCACGATAGTGCACATAATCATGAGCAACTGCAGCTAATTAATCTAATTACCAGAGCCGATAACAATAGTGGATACGCTCTTATGAATATGTTTTATTTTTTTAATAGTTCACGAATCTATAAGTTTTATAGTGTGCTTAAACTTAGACGAGTTTCAAGACACTGAAAGCAATGGCATCTCTGAACGTTCGCTTCAATGACATTGACTCATACAACGCATGGAAGTTACGGTTACCGACGGGTATCTGCATTAAATAAATGGGTGCATTGACGAATGTATCTATTGGCAAATGCTTCGTATACGAAAAAGTGTGTTAATTGATGAATATAGATGCATTGATAAAAACGTGCATTGATGTATATCAGAGCGATATTCTTTTTGAGTAAACTCTTATTGCAACCGCTATTAATACAAAAGCAGCGAGCAATAAGGTGCAGTGCAGCTGCACCTAAGACGTTTGCATTGCGCAGCATGATGCACTGCAACCGAGCATGCAGCTATGCATCGAGCAGCGACTGCAGCCTTGACAAGAAATGAGAGCAGAAATAAAAACGAAACAAAAAGAGAAGCGCAAGGCCTGCAACGCTGTGCCTCAGAAGTTTACATTGCCTGCGAACTGCAAGCTTGTTATCAACGCATTCTCTTATCTCTCATGTCGTATTATGACTTCAATATTTGTTCAGTTTCGAAAAGTACTTATCATTTTATCCTGCGTTACATTAAAGTAATAGTGTATTTAAATTCAAGTCTCGTTACACATAGCGATTGACGATGTCTCATTTTATCCTTGAATGCAACAGACTACCAAGCATATTGAATGCATTTATTTATTGCAGTTGTATTTATTCATGTGGTATTTTTCAGAAACAGTGGCCGGTACGACCTATTACGCCCCGGAACTAGAATGGTTCTGGCTGTGCGATGACCACTTGATCCATTCCCT
>NW_025938315.1:0-905 GCF_000764305.2 Hyalella azteca | reverse complement strand
TGGGGCAAATTTCAAGTCATTTTCGATAATGGCGGAAAATTCAGAGCTCAAATTTAAATTATATGGAAAATTTAAGTCAATGGGGGATTGTATGTTCAGTTGCCTAAGTTGAAGTTGAAATCAGTTTGTTAAAAAAATTTAAGTTTATCGATGAAGTGAATCCTGAAGTAATGAATTTCAATCACCTGATGATAATTATTTCAAATAACGAAACGTATTAACCTTCTTGTTGTATACAACGAAGACCTAAAATTTTTTTATTGATATTTCAACAAACTTGTACAAAAGTATTGAAAGTCGCCATAGCGATGCCATTGCACAAATCTCGCCGCCCTGCGACATAAATAATGCAACGCTGGTGGGCAAACAACTCATTTGTTTGTATTTAAATTTTATTAAATATATTGATAGTAGTATAAATTTCAATAAAAACTTTTTAATCATAAGTAAGAGTTTTTAATTTGGCGAATTCTTCACAGTTAGCGACTCTAGTGCTATGCAAATATTCGTTGAAATTCTCGGAAAATTCACATGATTTCCATTTTTGAAGTAGATTATGTCAAAAAATAGTAGGCAAAAATAATAATTAGATTTGAAAATTGTAATGAGCTTTTCCTTTCGTAAGGATAAAGTTTATTGTATAATAAAAGTAAACATTTACTATAAATTTTATTACGGGAGTGAGAGTGTGAAGGGCTTGTTTCTAATTTATAAACTTTAATCTAAAAATATCGTTATTATTTATTGTTTTTAGAGAAATAAGCAATAAAATTATTTATTAAAGTTATGAAATTAACTGAATTTACGATGACAGTATTAAAGATGCCGTGCTAACCTGCTGAGATGTTGAAAATTTAAAAAAAAATCAAGTGCCTCTCGAGAGTGAAATAGTTTCTCATCTAATA
>NW_025938314.1:1666-8110 GCF_000764305.2 Hyalella azteca | reverse complement strand
GGCGCTGTCAGGACGAGCTCCCCCCGCTGCCCCCGAGCTGAATATTATTCAGGGGAGTGGCTGACGCTGGGCAGCAACTCTGGGTTACATAATATTGAACGTCATAAACAGAGCTATAATTTCAGTCTCGAGGCATATTGACCACACGAGAGTTTTTAAAACTTAGACTAAAAATTTTCATATATGCTGGGGTGGCGGCCGTCGGGAACTGCTACCTGAAGACATGAATTTTCCTACCGGCAATGCTTGAAGAAAAATAGTAGATTTATTCGGAGAAATCAACTGCCGAATTACCTTCACATTTCCTCACGTCGCTAACGCCCCAAAGTGTACCTAGTGAGGCCATGAGCCCAATGTCGACAATGGCTTTTAACCGACAACTGACAACAAGGCGCTTCTAATGCATCCTGCCTTTGTGAGTGCATCAGTTTGTGTTTAGGGCTGTTTCTATCATGTATAAACGTACATTTTATGAGAATAAATACAAATATTATTTGAAAAATAATTTCTTAATATATTAGTTTTCGCGTTAACTGGACAACATTGAGTCAGTGGCGCACGATGGTGATGTCAAGCGAGGGATGGAGAAGCAAGGAACTTTTTAGCCATTACATTTTAAACCTGTTCTAATTCTTTGACTTCTCTTGACAGTTGAAATTTTCAGCTTAAATATTTCATAACTCCTTCGGTTCACGAGCTCGTTGGTAAGAAACATATAATTCGATTAGTAATACGAATATTTATCGACTGTAGAAGCGTTTTTCTCAATTAATTATTTGTTTAGTAATATAGGTTAAAAAGTAAGGAGGTGGGGAGAAGAAAAATTAAGCTCTTGAGTAGAGACGTATAAGTATTGCGCATATAACACTACTTCTTCATATTTTTTAACTCCTAAACTGTATTCATTTAAGGTTTTTCCTTCATTTTTTTGCTTAGTTTCCGTCTTGTTCCTTATGAATGTTTACGAATATGTGCTTTTATATGGTTGTTATTTATGTGTTTCATGTTTAAGCAGATCGGATAATCTCAGAACCATTTATTCAACTAGACCATAATGCAATTTACTTATTTAACAACATGGCCGACAAGTTAAGTGCGAATATTTTTCTAAATATTGAAATTAATTTTTCAATGCATTGAATGATTCATTACGCATGAATCTTTTAAACATCCATTGTCCGCAGAAGTGACATCTGCCGCGTTTTAGCTTGAGAGTGCGCGCTGTAGTGCAATTAAAGTTCATTTACGCACGTATATCAATTATTCAATACTTGAATTAATGCATGTCTCGTACCTAGTACATGAAAATTCAGCCTCCAACAAAGACTATAGAAAGTCGATATATCTCCACTTCAACTCTTGTAGAAAGGTTCAGTTAGATCAAATCATATTATTATTCTTTCGTTAAATGCTCCATTTCCAGCCTATCTGAGTCCAAATTCGTTGTTCCTATTGGAATAAATAATTTCCTGCTATAAACCAGTTATATTACACTTTTTAAAAAATAAAATTTCTAACCCATACGGGAAATCGGGAATAAATATTTCCTGAGTAAGCTACACGGAGCACCGCCCTGCATCCGTAGCTGCGTGATGTCAACAAAAGCTATTCCAAACACTGAGCAATTTTAATGTCAACAATAGTAATCAACAGCCTGGACGTCGAGGGGATGTTGAGGGCAACTTCATATTAATGAGGCGAGATTAAAGTTTTCATTGCGCCTGATGCTGCGCCTGGCCAATTACTACAATTGATGCTTCAATACATAAAATAATTCATTATGGGTCTGATCTGCGTAGTCATGATACAAAATGTAGCTGAAGGACAGTTGAACAAAAATAGTTTAGTTATTGATTTAACCGTTTTCTGAAGTCGTTACTCGAATCGTAGTGATCAGTAGTTGTGGATTGATCAGAGGTAAATCACTCGACTCGTGTTGTGGTTTAAGTAAAATTTGTTGTATTTTTGTGCACGATGTCGCCCTATATATGACGGCTAAGGTTGAGTTTAATCTGAATGGATGTGCAAATAATATGCAGCGATGTGTTTTCAAAATTGATTGAATTTGGAGTTTTCACTAATTTCAACTGTACACTACTTGAGTGCACGATTCCTGAAGTTAACACTTGAAAATTGGACTCGCACTGAAACAAATCCCTGAAATCATCGTAGCTGTTTCGTGTTTCATCAATGGTTGGTCGAGCGGGGTGAGAATAATTTAGTTTGACATATAGCTGTCTACGTGACGCCGAATTTAACCGCAGGTTTCAGTTGTACTGATATGTTAGGGAGTAGTGTACCACTTCTTATTGGTGTTTAGCAAGGAAAGTTAAAAGAAATTTTCATCATCAGTACACGAGCAAGTTCAAAGCGGGCAAATGGATGACGAACGAACTAATTTAGAAGAAAAGTAGTAATGCCAATAATTTAGTTCAGCTGGTATATTGAAAGACTTAAAACGCGTATATTATTATGATATAGAATGAATTTCATTTTCAGATGAAGGAATTGTCAGTGTCCTTCGTCCCGTCGTTGAAATTTATCCCTACTTGGGGAGAGTATTTCCTATATAGTTATAGCGTCCCAAGGATTAAAATAAAGCTATAAGGTTGAGATTTATGCATTCGATTCTTCTTATAAAAATTTTCAAATTATTGAACTGGCTCAGTTTCAGATTTTTCCTTCGTTTTTATTGCTTTATCTACTCCTCCATGTTTTTCATCATTTTCTTATGAATGTTCACGAATACTATGAGCATGTATTGGATCTTTATAAATGTGTATCAAGTTTCAGCAAGACCGGATAATCACGAAACGTTTTATTTTTACCCAGACCTTCTTGCCACACCGAAAACCTTAGTTTAACAACATGGCCGACTATTTCAGTGCCAATATTTTTACGAAGTCACCACAGGTAATTTTTAAATGCATAACATAATACATATGAATTCTATTTCTCCGGTTACTTACTCCAAAACCAGCTGTTGACTATAGACTTTATATTCCGTTATGGTACAATAATTTAGTTGAAGATCTGATCGTTTTATAATTTATCTAAATTACCTTTTGTTTTCAGTAAATTTGTATAGATATTCAATTTCATATTTGCCTATATGAGAATTTCTGATATTTCAATAAAAAAGGAATTTTTAAACCCTATACTGTCCAATAGACGGTAGGGCCGGAAGTACATAAGCTGAGCGTTAGAGATTTTGGTCTTATTAACTTGTGCTTGGCACGAAGATGCACTTCATATGTTAAGAGTGCGCTCTGCAGTGTAAGTAAAATTCTTCCAGTTTTAATTGTATTTATGCACGTATATCAATGCTTCACTACTCGAGTTCATGCTGTCTCACACCTAATACATGATAATTGCAGTCACACCCAACTATCTCTCACTAATCATGGTCATGCATTTTTATCAGTGGTGACAAACAAATAAATTTCCTATAGTGAGCAATTTCAATGTTAACAATAGTGATCAACATCCTCTGCGTCGAGGGAAGTTTGAGGACAAGCCACGCAACCATCAAGTAATGGCGGTCATGCATTAATTGTTCCACTTTAAAGCTGTTATGTGACGAGCTGGACAAATTATCTCTGCTTCTTAATAACGTGATCAAGATTAGGAATTTTTAGTGCTTGAGAACATCGCTATTTTCTTCAAATCTTCCTTCATGATGATCGTTCATGATCGTGCACCAAGATCGTTCATGATCGTGCACCAAGATCGTTCATGATCGTGCACCAAATCTCCACGATTGTCGAGATAGCGACGGCGCTGTCAGGACGAGCTGACCTCGTCAGCGCCGAGGTGAATATCTTTCAGTTGAGCTGCTGACGCCTGGCAGCGTTTACTGAAACACCCGCCCTCCTCCCCACGCTACGAGGTGAATATCTTTCAGTTGAGTTGCTGACGCCTGGCAGCGTTTATTGAAACACCCACCCTCCTCCCCACGCTACGAGGTGAATATCTTTCAGTTGAGTTGCTGACGGCCACGTACTTTGCGGAACGTTGAGAAAAAATAGTTTAGTTAAGGATCCAATTGTTTTTTAAAGCAATATTCAAAATTTTAGTGCTCAGTAGTAGCGAATGAAATGCGGATCACCCATCTAGCAATAGCTGTGCGGCTCGTAAAAGTAATAAAATATTGATAAAGCCTGAACCCGTCGTATGAAGGCCAGGTGTTGATGGATGAGTAGGTGATCTATATTAAATGTGGTGCTCACTCGTGTCTTGCGTTGGCATACGCACCTCAAATTGGGCGAATACGCAGAGAAAAATTTTAAAAATGGATTGAGCTATAAAAATGAACAGATTTCAATTGTTACCTACTGTTGTGCATGTTTCCTTATGTCCAACACTTGCAAATTGGACTTTCACCAAAGCAAATCCCTGAAATCCTCGTAGCTGTTTCGTGTTTCGTCGATAGCATAAATTCGGTATTGGAATACAACGTTTGTTGTGTTTCACAACACAGACTGTTGTTTGTTGTGCCAACGCTGTCTTAACTTTCAGTCTGTAATGAACCAATGTAAAAAATAAGACATTTTGCCTGTGCTCTCTGCAGGCATAAGCCTCAACGCAGCTGGCCATTATGGGGTTGGTCGCGCGGTGTGAGAATAATTTAGTTTGACGTTTAACTGTCTACTTGACGCCGAATTTAATCGTAGTGTTCAGTTGTCATGTTCTGAATGACTAAGTTCTCATCGAGTAATTTGAGCAAAATGAATTGATTTAGCTGAAAAGTATACATGTCAATATGTTACTTCAGTCGGGATATCGAAAGTCTTACATCGCTTGTATTGTTATGATGAAGAATGATTTTCATTCTCCTATGAAGGAATTTTCAGTTTCCTTCGTCCCGTCGTTGAAATCTATCCCTACTTGTGGAGAAAGTATTTCCTAGCGTCCAATTCTTGGACATCAACTTAGTAGGGGACTTAGCCAATCAAATGATGATCCCTAGCATCTCCCTGCCACAAAAGACTGCAGTCGTTCTTCAAATCAAACACTTTACTGAATTTTAATGAATATGCAGTTTAAAGTAAATAAAATGAACGTGAATGAATGTGAATTACGAAACAACAAACCTAACACCTAAAGAAACACTAACCTTAACACTCTAACAAGCCCAGCCATGCGTTTCAACATTTTAATTTACTTGCCGATTTAATCACAATTCAAGACCTAAGTAACCATATTTCGAAGGCTTCCTCCAGGGCAAGATCTCCCGATACAATGACCATTAAAACACACTGATGATGGAGGTCACAGTTAAGGTGATTAATAAATAAAAAGTATAAATAAATTTTCTAAACCTAATACATTGCAATTTAAAAACTTAATATAAAGCAATAAATTACATCAATTCCCCAATGCAAAGCACACGTCATATTGGAATGAATGAAAATGTGAATTTTCAATTAGTAAAATGAAAAATTATTATGAAAATTTTCATGATATTAATTATTAGGAATATGGGTTATGAATTCTCATTCAGTGTTTGGAATAAAATAGAACTTCAAACTTATATCGTCGGGATCAGAGTAAATAATGACCGCGTATGTCGCTAATTCGTTTGTTGGAGTACACGCGTCAGGACGTACGAGTGCAATTAAAACTGATTACATGTTCAATAAATTCAATAGTTCACTGCTTGAATACAGAGCGAAATGGTGAATTGCAGGGGATGATTTTTTACTCGAGAGATAGGAAAACGAAAATACTTTCCAAACGTCTTTGAAAACTGAACGTAATATAAAACATTTCCGGATCGTGGAAAATATCTGACAACAGGCAAATTTGATAAGATAACTCCATGTAGAGTCATACGATCTTTGAAACCTTCACTTACCGTACAGCGACCAATCTGAACTTGGTAAGCTCACAGGTTTTTTACATCGGCCTTTAGATTTAATGGAAACACGACCACTAATTCAACAATATCAAACTATCAATTGTCAATTATCAATACCACTGCAGTTAATGCTTCAATAAAAGTAATTATTATAGTTATGTGTCTGATCTGCGTAGTCATGATACAGAATATAGCTGACGGTCATTAAATTAGTCATACCTGAAGTGAAAATAGTTCAGTTGGGGAAAAAATTCTTGTGTGATGGGAGGAGTCTAGTTGCAGTGTTCAGTAGTTACGAGATTATAACAGAAGAATCAAGTTCCGCTGGTATACAGTAATGGTAGTAGAGAGCAGTAGTATAGAGACCGAGCGCATGGCGCCATTTTCCATAAACAGCTTAAATCATAGGTTACCCCAATCTTACCCTCGAATATTACCAACAAAATTACCCAATTACTCCTGAATAAAACCTCCTTCAATATTATTACGAACAATTACCCTCAAATCTTACCCAACAAAATTAACTAATTACCCCTGATCCTTCAATATTATTACGAACAATTACCCCCGAATTTGTATAAACA
>NW_025938314.1:0-1341 GCF_000764305.2 Hyalella azteca | reverse complement strand
CCCTGCGGAGCTGCTAGAATTTTGTCTCTATATCAGCCATGGCGCAGCGCAGTTTTAGGGATAGATGGCCGGTTATAGTTTCACGGCTCCATCCTGCTAAAGCGCGACCAGCCCGGCTAAACCCGGCGCCGGTCTCGGCTCAAAATTTTAACTGGGCAGTTATGCTGTCAGATTTATAGAGTACTATAAGAAAAGGCTGAAAAATTAAATTCCTATATGCGAACGTTGGTGTCGCATATATTTGATGACGATACACAAAACCAAGATAGCTTTCTAAGTTGCTTGATTCATCAGCAGATTCTTTATTGGCGAAGTCAAGTTCACTGGTCAATAATACATTAACGTATGCATTCATATAAAATAAATAATATAAATGTAAAATATGACTGCTCACGTATTTAACAGCATTAAAAACGTTTCATGTACCAATTTTTCAAACGATATCGCTGCAATTAATGTTTCAATCCATGAAATCATTATTATTTTGTTCTGATAATATTCGTCATATTGAAATAAATTAGTTATGGATCGAAACGTTTTCTGACGCATTACCTCGTCAATCAGTGTTCAGTAATAACTAATCAGAATATGTGTGATCATTAATTTAAATTAATGAAAAAATATAATTTCTTTTGCTATATTTTGCTGGCCGAAGCTGTCCGACTGACAGTAGGGTGATAGATGTAAATGAGAAATAAAGTAATGACTTAACTTGAAATGGTTCATATTAAGTAGTATAGGTCACTGGCGCAGTTCCACTTATTGAGAATGATATTTGGTGTAGCATTTTCGTTGAATAGCAATTATTTTCAACCAAATATTTACTTGGTCTCAGCGCTCTGACACTAAGAATCAGTGTTGGAGTAAAAGACAATAAACCTTACAATTGGTCAACTCCTGTACTGGCTGAGCCGAAGGAAGTTTTGGCCTGCGTCTTGTTATGAGCACCTTTCACTGTGAGGCTCACAAGTGGGTTAGTTTGTTATAAGCACCTTTCACTGTGAGGCACACAAGTGGGTTAGTTTGTTATAAGCACCTTTCACTGTGCACACAAGTGGGTTAGTTTGTTATAAGCACCTTTCACTGTGAGGCACACAAGAGGGTTAGTTTGTTATAAGCCCCTTTCACTGTGAGGCACACAAGTGGGTTAGTTTGTTATGAGCACCTTTCAGTGTGAGGCACACAAGTGGGTTAGTTTGTTATAACCCTAGCAACAATTCTACAATGGGCCCATGAGGGGCCCATACGACAATGTGGAAATGAGGTGGCATTACGGTTTCAACATATTGGGCCAACATTGATGCTATCTTACTCTGAGTGTGCATGACATTGCTATGTGGC
>NW_025938313.1:0-765 GCF_000764305.2 Hyalella azteca | reverse complement strand
TATGCTCCTGCATAGCTTCGTCTAGTCTGTTCTTGAAGGCGTTCATACTCGGAGCGTCAACGATGCTATCAGGTAGGCTGTTCCATATGTCGGTGATTCGATGCGAAAAGAAATGTTGTCGCATGGATGTGTTCCAACGCTGTTTTTTTTAGTTTATAGCCGTGGCCCCTGGTGTTGGTTCTTGTTTCAAATTCTCATGCGCTATAGTTTGTAAGGGTCACGAGCGATCTTCAGTTACGGCCATTCCTTCTACGACAACAATCGATCGGAGTCGAGCGATGTCGTTTTATGATGTGGCCGAGGCTGAGAGGTGGGAATTCTTCTTCCAACAGGTCGCACAACTGCCGGGGCGCCTTTGATGGACGAAACCTTACGATGCCAGCCGAGCAATTTGCTCCACCGCAGCTTCTACTATTGCAGCCTGAGTGATGCGTCTCTCATAAATTCACTGTGAAAATAAATACATTGGGGAATGACGTTGGCAAAGTCCTATAAAGTGTCATTTGAAGTCGTTATCCGTGGAAAAATGAACTTTTATAACAAGCTCTGAATTTTATTAGACTTAATTGCCATTTATGTTTTAGGTTAAACATTAGCTTGACGTAGTTCCCTGTCTTAATGTGAAAATGAATACATTGGGGAATGACGTCGGAAAAGTTTCATAAAGTGTCGCTTGAAGTCGTTATCCGTGGAAAATGAACTATTATAACAAGCTCTGAATTTTATTTAACTTAATTGCCATTTATATATTAGGTCAAACATTAG
>NW_025938312.1:0-322 GCF_000764305.2 Hyalella azteca | reverse complement strand
TTGAAACATTTAGTTTTTTTTGAAGTGAGTTTGTGAGAAATCATCACATTCAAGAATTGGTTGTAATAGAAATGCACATGGGCTAAATCGAATCTCATTTCATCAAATACCAAGCCTTAATGGGATAATGGTCAGAGTAAGGAATATTAGACATGGTCAAAAAATCAATATTTTGGATTCTTTTCTCATCAAAAAACTGGTTATCTATACGCAGAAAACTCAAAATTTTGTGGTAAGTAAAACCGAATCCAAAGCCCGTTGCTTCAAAAGCATTTCTCAATTGTTTGCTAACTCTTCCATAAGCATAGCCATAAGGCATCTC
>NW_025938311.1:0-330 GCF_000764305.2 Hyalella azteca | reverse complement strand
CTGTTGGTGCAACAGATCTGTTAGTGCAGCACAAAACTGTTGTTGATATGTTATCAACTGTTATAAAATATAACTCGTGTTGAAACAGCAAACTTTTGTTGAAATAAAACAATAATTATTATTCTAACAGGAAGATTTTGTTGGTTAAGAGAACTGTTATTCCAAGGGAAGATTAATATAAGAGATAACTGTTATTGATAAGATTATTATAAGAGAACATATATAGATTATAAAGGGAGCAACTTGTTTATATGAACATATAAGTGTTACATAAACAACAAACTGTTATAGGGGCAGAGAACAATTATAACAAATAACTGTTATTTGAAC
>NW_025938310.1:0-339 GCF_000764305.2 Hyalella azteca | reverse complement strand
ACGATGTCCGGCTCGGCCCGGTGCCGGCCCTCGGCGAGCACACGCGCGCGATCCTGCAAGAACTCGCCTACAGCGACGCCGACATCGCCGATCTGCGCGCGGCCAAGGCGATCTGAACCCAGCACCCCTCACCCAATCAAAGAACCGCACATGACTCTCACCCTCACCCCCGCCGCCGACCAGGGCGCCGAACTCGCCCGCTTCGCCGCCGAGATTTCCTGCGCCAGCGTTCCAGCCCATGTGCTGCGCCGCGCCGAAGATCTGTTCCTGGACTGGATGGCCTGTGCCCTGGCTGGCCGCAGCGGTGAACCGGTGCAGGCGCTGGAACGCTTCGTCGAG
>NW_025938309.1:0-341 GCF_000764305.2 Hyalella azteca | reverse complement strand
GCGTTTTTAGTTGTGATAATAATTTAAGTTTTGAATAACAATCTCGTTTTTACAGAGAAATGATTTCATAGTAAAATTACTACGATATTTTTTAACTTTAATGAAGCGAACACACAAATGGAATAAACGTCTTTGAAGATTGCTTCTCCTGTGACACTTTCATTAATAAATTATAGTTAGATCCGCTGAATAGAGAACACATGGAACAGTCCATGAATAAACTTGCCTTGCACATTGCAAATAAAACATAGGGAACAGCTGCATAGGGAACAGCTGCATAGGGAACAGCTGCATAGGGAACAGCTGCATAGGGAACAGGTACATAAGGAACAGTTTTCCCC
>NW_025938308.1:0-724 GCF_000764305.2 Hyalella azteca | reverse complement strand
TTTTTCCAATGCTATGAGCACAGATCGAGCGTAACTTTTATATATGTCCTGCCGATTTCGCGAAATTGTCGATCCTATGGAATCGGCAGCCAATTGCCGAATCTGTAGAATCAGAATTTCGTTGCCGATTCAGAAATTCTGACGTTAGAGTTAGAACATAAATCGACAGTTAGAGTTAGAAAAAGTTAGGTTAAGTTCGGTCACGGTCCGTTATATTTAAATATTCAAAAAAAACTTGGCTGACTGACCTAACCCCAGATATCTATAATATAGAAACGCTGATTCTACAGATTCGGCAAACTAGGTGCCGATTCCATGAAATCGGCAATTCTTTGATTTCTGCACGACATATATACGGCCGTTTGCCGGGTCAAATAGGGTCAGAAATTGACATGAAACACAAGAGAAAAAGTGCATCGCTACTTTGACAAAATCTCCCATATTTCTCAGAGTGTAGACCATCAGAGTCCCCTCTTCCCCACCCATGGGGACTTTCACGTGTAGGGGTTACCGTCCCCTTAAGAGGGATTTATTATTTTTCATATTAAATGCGGTGAGATTGATTATTAAAATACATAAAACTAATGTAGCCTATTCATGCAAGGCTATCCCTGTCTAATGGGCCAGACTAATGGGCCTGATCCTGTTTAATGGGCTAGGCCCTGTCTAATGGGCCAGTCCCAGTCTAATGGGCCAGAATAATGGGCCTGACCTTGTTTATTGG
>NW_025938307.1:0-524 GCF_000764305.2 Hyalella azteca | reverse complement strand
TTATGCCTTTACTACATTACAGTGCAGCTACATAAGACTTGAACCAGCATTGATTGCGACATTATATGCTTCTTGCAATTATGGAACAAATTACTGCCCAGTGGTTACAGTGCCCAGTGGTTACAGTTCAGAGTACCAGGATTGGCGCAGAGAGGCGCGGGTTCGATCCCAGCTCTGTGCGCCAGTTTCTGGTCAGAATCGGCAAGGAGGCCGGGCGGGTAAACACAGCAGAACTGTAGCAGTGAGTTGCGAGTTCGAGACCGTATCAAGCTGTGAATGTTCTGCGATGTTAAGAATCGGCGACAGGCCTACGGCCTAATAAACGCTGAAACCGCTATTATTATTATTATTATTATTATTATTACTCACTGAATTAGATGGTGTTTTGCATACTACGTTTTAATTTACCAATCAGTTTTGCGGCTCTTAATAATTTTTTATATTACTTATTTAATTATGGCCGCTCGTTGATACGATCAGTATAATTCTGCTCGAAATACTCTTTTTTATTGTCTTCTCACCAA
>NW_025938306.1:0-703 GCF_000764305.2 Hyalella azteca | reverse complement strand
CAATTGACAGAATAAAAAAAATAATGTTAAAATTTTTTCAATATTAAAAAATAAAATAAGAAAATCATTGTACATGTGTAACATTGGAGTCATAGGGTAAACGCGGTATATATATTCTGACATCGTGGGTAATTCCGACACTTCTCAACTTTTTTCCTTTATATTAAGCTTTTTCTTAGGTCCATGCATTCGTTGATGGTTGAAATAGTGACGTCATACTTTTGCGCACCATACTATTTGCGTGTCACCCATAGTGGCAAAGCAGAGAGTTTTTTAGACTCTGTCTCAAGTTCATTTTTGAGTCCTATAAGTAGACCACTAAGACCAGTAAAGTAAAATGGATACCACCATTATCATACTTAATAAATTGGTTAAAATCTTGAGTAAATGAGGAAATTATAAACGAACTGATTCTAAAAAATCTCTGGTTTGTCACTATGGTGTCACCCAGTGCGTGTCACCCAGTGAGAACATTGAAAAATGTGTCAAAGTTGATAGTTGACCTTGCTCTAACAAATAGTGATAAACTGTGTAGAAAGAATAGTATGGTTTGAGACTTTTAAATACGTCTGTGAATATATTAGGAATCCTTCAAGTATACTTGTATGTGCTGATTTCAAGTGGTAAAAAAATTAATAGATGATTAAGTTAAGAGACAGCTTTATTAAGTTAAGAGACTAATTCCGACACAGCTTGGAATTAG
>NW_025938305.1:0-380 GCF_000764305.2 Hyalella azteca | reverse complement strand
CGCTGGTGCCTGACGAAGGCGCAGCAGGCAAGCCCCTCGCCCCCACCCTCGCCCCCAAGTGAGTTCACGCCCTAGGGTCGCACTATCTTAACTTGTACAATCAGAAGTGCATGTAGCGGCCTAAATATACGTAGCGGCCTAATGACATGTAGCGGCCTAAATACACGTAGCGGCAGGTTCCATCATCAGGTTTAGTTTCATCACCAGATTCCTAATGTTTTCAGTGTGCCAAATCCTGATAACTTCTACTGGCATCTCGCAACTGCTGCTCCTGTCAGCAAATCATTTCCCTTGCCCATGGCCAATCATTCCTGCGCCTGCAGCCAATCATTCCTGCGCCTGCAGCCAATCATTCCTGCGCCTGCAGCCAATCATTCCTG